>NC_077228.1:485084255-485239255 GCF_027887165.1 Monodelphis domestica
CAGTAAAACTGTCATGTTGAGGGTAACAGACATCAAAGATGCCAAGGACATCTACCAAATCCTGGGCCATCGCTTGTCATTCCAACTTTTCACTTGCCAATAGATTTCTATGGGTCTGGAAGAGAATGTGAGGTCGATGACTTTGAGCAATTCTGACTCACTTAAATACAATTCATGCACAAACCAAGATGTCACCCTGTGGTGTCACTTGCCCTTTTTGAAAATGAAGGATGAACAACATTCCTACCCATGTACCTCTATGCAATGGTTTTTGTAAGTTTGTGCCCATTCTCTCCCCATGGGGACTATGTGGATTGGTGGGAGGATATGTCCCAGTTTTATGAGTGAAAATACTTTAATCATTTTTGCTTTATTTACTTTTTAGTAAATGTTTACAGTTGCGAGTTAATGATGCCATCGTATTTGATTTATTCAATGGGAGGCACACTGCTAATGGAGACCCAAGAGCTATAGTTATTAAGTAGTAGGAATATATTCCCTCATACAACATTCCTTTTAGCACCTGAAGAGTGGATTATTGAAGCACATCCTTGAAGGTGGGAGCTTGTTTTATCTGGCCTGTCCCCATCCCAGTACTTGGCATGGTACTTTTCACTTAGCACCTATTTAAGGAGCATTTGCTTAATTTAATAGGAATGATCTGATGACAATATCTCAGTTACTAGATTATAAAATCCTCAAGAAAAGAAACTGTTATTATTTATTTGTTTAAAAATATCCTTACCTTCCATCTTAGAATCAATCCTGTATATTAGTTCCAAGGCAAAAGAATAGTAGGAGCTAAGCAATGGAGGTTAAGTGACTTACCCAGGGTCACACAACTAGGAAGTATATCTGAGACCAAATTTGAACCCCGGATCTTCCATCTCTGGGCATGGCTCTTAATATATTGAGCCACCTAGCTGCCTCCTGTTATTGTTAGATAAATAAACAAATAAATGAATGTTGGAGTTGGAAGGGACTTTAGGGTTCATCTTGTTCAGCCTTCTACACATACAGTTGATTTTGGTATACTGTCTCCTAGCTTCTGCATAAAATCCTCTAGTGACAGGGAGCTCACTACTCATTGAGCCAAAATCTGCTCCTGTCTGCCATCAGTTGATTCTAGTTCTGTCCTCTGAAACAACTTATAATTAGACTGTCTAATCCTTTTTCCATATAGCAGTCCCTTCCTCTTCCTTTTTCTCATCTCTCTACTCATCTCTTTTCCAATAAAAAAGGGTCCCAGTTGCTTTCATCCTCCCCCCAGAATCTTAACTATTCTGTCACCCTCCAGGCTTGTTCCAGTTTGTCCATATCTGTCTTTAAGTGGGCATCCTTATAACTGGGGCACAGTGTTTCATGTAAGTGAGGGACTGGCATATGCCCGATTTTCCAGATGTGATCTGAGCAGCAAAGAATAGCATGAGACTATTACCCCAAACATATTGCAACTAGATGGCTAGAGAGGCTAGAGTGCTGGACCTGGAGTGAGGAAGACTTCCATTCAAGTCCAGCCCCAGCCACTTCCTAGTTTTGTGACTCTGGGCAAGTCATTTAATCCTGTTTGCCTCAGTTTCCTCAACTGTAAAATTATTTGAAGGAAATGGCAAATCACTCTAATATCTTTGCCAAAAAAAAAAAAAACCCAAAACCTTCATATGAGGTCACAAAGGATTGGACACTGATGAAAAGACTGAACCAAAACCACATTAGCTCATGCTCTAGGTAACTCCCTAAGATGATAAGTGGCAGAGAAGGTACCAGCTTGCATTGGTAGAGAGTTTCCTAATGAGAGAAAGAAAGAAAGAAAGAAAAGAAAGAAAGAAAGAAAGAAAGAAAGAAAGAAAGAAAGAAAGAAAGAAAGAAAGAAAGAAAGAAAGAAAGAAGAAGAAAGAAAGAAAGAAAGAAAGAAAGAAAGAAAGAAAGAAAGAAAGAAAGAAAGAAAGAAAGAAAAGAAAGAAAGAAAGAAAGAAAGAAAGAAAGAAAGAGAGAAGAAAGAAAGAAAGAAAGAAAGAAAGAAAGAAAGAAAGAAAGAAAGAAAGAAAGAAAGAAAGAAAGAAAGAAAGAAAGAAAGAGAGAAAGAAAGAAAGAGAGAAAGAAAGAGAGAAAGAAAGAAAGAAAGAGAGAAAGAAAGAAAGAAGAGAGAAAGAAAGAAGAAGAAGAAGAAAGAAAGAGAGAAAGAAAGAAAGAAAGAGAGAAAGAAAGAAGAAGAGAGAGAGAAGAGAAAGAGAGAAAGAAAGAGAGAAAGAAGAAAGAAAGAGAGAAAGAAAGAAGAAGAGAGAAAGAAAGAAAGAGAGAAAGAAAGAGAAGAGAGAAAGAAAGAAGAAAGAAGAGAGAAAGAAAGAGAGAAAGAAAGAGAGAAGAGAGAAGAAGAGAAGAGAAAGAAAGAGAGAAAGAAAGAGAGAAAGAAAGAGAGAAAGAAAGAAAGAGAGAAGAAAGAGGAAGAGAGAGAGAAGGAAGAGGAGAAAGAGAAGAGAGGAAGAGAAGGAAGAGAACGAAAGAGAGAAAGAAAGAAAGAAAGAAAGAAAGAAAGAAAGAAAGAAAGAAAGAAAGAAAGAAAGAAAGAAAGAAAGAAAGAAAGAAAGAAAGAAAGAAAGAAAGAAAGAAAGAAAGAAAGAAAGAAAGAAAGAAAGAAAGAAAGAAAGAAAGAAAGAAAGAAAGAAAGAAAGAAAGAAAGAAAGAAAGAAAGAAAGAAAGAGAGAGAGAAAGAGAGAAAGAGAAAGAAAGAAAGAGAGAAGGAAGAAAGAAAGAAGAGGAAAGAAGAAAGAAAGAAAGAAAGAAAGAAAGAAAGAAAGAAAGAAAGAAAGAAAGAAAGAAAGAAAGAAAGAAAGAAAGAAAGAAAGAAAGAAAGAAAGAAAGAAAGAAAGAAAGAAAGAAAGAAAGAAAGAAAGAAAGAAAGAAAGAAAGAAAGAAAGAGGAAGAAGAGAGAAAGAGAGAGAGAGAGAAGGAAGAGAAGGAAAGAAGGAAGGAAAAGAGAGGTCGAAGACAGAGCCCTATGGAACTACTCAAGTAACCTATCTTGTTTTCATAAGTCAGAGGATCACATATTTGGAGCTGGAAGGACCTCAGGGGTCATTTCATCGGGCTATCTCATTTTACACATGATAAGATTGAGTTCCCAAGAGGCGAAATTACTTTTGTCCTAAATCCCATTGGTCGTAAGTAGCTACGCCATTCTTCAGTATTGTACTCTTTTCATGTATGTTCTTTCAATCAGATGCAAATCCAGCTAGCTAATTTGTCCTCTAATGCACATTTCTGCATCTGACCAGAAAGGATATCATAAGAGTCTTTATCAAGTACAGAAATTCTCTATCTCTAGCATCCTTCTAGTCTGCCACCCTGGTAACCCTATCAAAACAAGAGCTTGCTTCTAGGGTCACATAAAAAAGTGGCGAAATGGTAGCAATTGCTGCACTTTGAAAAATGGCCTCGCATTTCAGGGAATGAAATTCATTTAAGTTCACCATTAATCTCTGCCGCAAAGAGGAAAAAGGAAGGCATATGGAAGAGTTTACAAAGGAAAAAAAAACAACTAACTCATAAAATTCTCTGGACTCCAGATCCTTAAGCTTCTAGGGAGGACAAAAAAACAGGTAGAAAGAGTTGAGTCTTGTATAAAAATTAAAATAATCTGAGATGAGGGTTGATATTTCTCTTAAAGTAATAGAAAGAATGTTCCCTGGGCTTCTGGGAGTGTGCCTGCAGGACTCAGTGCTCTGTGACCAGCACCCCAAATAAACAGAACAATTTTCAGTTGGCAGATTCCATCCATAGCTGACTGGACCTCTGTCTCAGGATTCAGGTGATGCCTCTTCTAAGGGAATACTGATATGCTCAAACTGAGCCTACCCTGGGGCCATTGACAGGCTGTAGAGTGTGCAGTACCCTGTACCGGATGCTCTGGGGAGCTGTCTTCTTGCAGTTTCAGAGTCAAGACAGGCTGCCCAAGAGAAAGAAATGGAAGGACACTTTTATACAAACTTGGGCTTGGAGTTAGGAGATGAGACTCTGGAGAATCTGTAGTCCAACTCCAACACTAACCAGCTGTATGACCATTGGCAAATCATTTAACTTCTCCAAGCCCGAGTTTCTCCATCTGTAAAATGGAAGTTATAGTTACATGACCTCTCATGTAGTGGTTTTAAGGAAATTGTTTCTGTTCTACTTTGTATCCCCAGTCCTTAGCACAGTACCTGGCACATGTTGGTCAGTCATTTTTCAGTCATGTCTGATTCTTCCTGACCATTTGGGGTTTTCTTGCCAAAGATACTAGAGTAGTTTGCCATTTCCTTCTCCAGCTCATTTGACAGATAAGGAAACTGAGGCAACCAGAGTCAAGTGACTTGCCCAAGGTCATACAGCTAGTATGTACATATCCAAAGTGGAATTTGAATTCAGGTCTTCTTGAGTCTAGACTTTTCCTTCTATCCACTGCACCACCTAGCTGTCTGGCTTTCCTCTTTGATGTTACCATATGACCTTAAGTAGACACTCTGTGTGCAATTCATATTTGCCTGCTTATGTGTCTATGATCTACCCTATAAGAACATATAAAATCTCTGAGGGCAGGGCTTGAATTCCCCAGTCATTAGCACAATGCCTGGAATGTAGTAATCCATGAATAAATGCTCATTGATTAATTAATACTCTTTTTGTGAGCCTTACAACCATAGGCAGATACTAACAGCTTTTATTATGCCCATTTCACAGATGAGGAAATTAAGGCAAGAAGAGATTAAATTATTTGCCTTTGGTTACACATTTAGTCAAGGTCAGAAGTGGAATTTGACTCCTGCCAGGTCTATCTGACTTCAAAGTCCAGCAATTTTCCCACTTTGACATAGCTTATTATTGACATCCACCAGTATAAATTAGTTGGGATAAAATAGTTCTCTGCCATGAAATAAGCTAGGCAGTAGCAGGATTAAAATTCTTGTCTTGGTGCATATAGATGGTATAGTGGATAGGGCACTGTACTGAGAATCAGCAAGAAAAATCCAAATTCTGTCTTAGATGCCTACTGGTCTGTGAACCTTAACAACTCTAGCAGCCTCAGCTTCCTCATCTGTAAAATGGAGATAACGATAGAACCTACCTCACTGAATCTTTGTGAGGATCAAACAAAAGTTTGATGGAAAGTATTTTACAAACTTTAAAGTGAATTCTGAGTGCAAATTGAAGTCTAATTTTTAATTTTTCTTCTAAAAATTTTTTGTAACATGACTAATATGGGAGTACATTTTGCATGACTTCCCATGTATGATTGATATTATATTGCTTGCCTTCTTAGTGGGTAGGGAAGGGAGAGAATTTGCAACTCGAATTTTTAAAAAACGAATGCTAAAAATAAACAATAAATTAAAAAACCCCAAACTTTATAAAGTAGTATCTGAATATTAGTTATTATTGGTGAAGAGAAGAAAATGGCTTGCCAGGGTCTTGGCAAATCAAATTGGAGGGGGGAGGCAGAATTGGGATGGAGAATGGGGAGAAAGATTAGAAGGAGGGGTTGAAGCTGGGCAATGGCTCTTTACTGTAGCAGCCCGACCCCCTCCCTCATATCTAGCAGATACACCATAAATCCTGCTGGGATGTGAGGAGGGAATTTGGAGCCAGAAGGCCAGTCACAGTGCCCTCCACCATGCACCAGTGGACTTTTAATAAGATTGGATGATTATGATAATATAGTAGGATTTGTTAACCAGCATTGCCCTACGGGGTAGGGAGAAGAACCGTCTGGTGCCTATTTCAAAGGCAACCTGGCTGGGTGGGAAAAATAAAACAAACAAAGCAATGGACGAAGAAATCAAAATTTGAGTCTAAGATTTGCCATTCCTTAGTAAAGTTTATGTGACCTTGGGTATAAACTGGTTCACTTTGGTGAACTTTTTTTCCCATCTGTAAAACTTGCAAAATAATACTTAAGGTACAATGGAATAAAAGAATATTTAAGGTACACTTTACTTACTATCTATAAAAAAAAAAAACAGGCAGATTGGATTCAATGACCTCCAAGGTCTCTTTGAGCTCTAAAACTACAATTCTGCCATCTTATAGCCTGTGTTCAAATCTTCATCCTTTCTCTTATTGGCTTGTGTCATTATCTGAAAAATGAGGGAGTTCGATTGATTAGGTGATCGCTAAGGTCCCTTCTAGCTCTGGGCTCTATGATCTTATTAACACTCGTTCTGCCTTCCTTGAAAGGCTGCCATGACGATCAAATGAGATAATGGGCATCAAAGTGTTTCCTTTGCTGGAAAGCACCATATTATATTTCATCTATGACAGAACTGAGTCTGAAACCACTGCTGTTCAGCCGAGTTCATTGTCTATTTCAGAACTACAAGACTGCTTCATAATGAATTCAATCCTGAATTCAAAGCAGGGAGAATATCATGATAGGGATATGCTCCATTTTTTTTCCTGGGTATGGACCAAAGCTATTCCTGAACCCCTTCCCAGGTCTTTGGGTCCCTGCAGAGTACTTTAAAGGAGAAAAGAAGAGAAATTTGTAAATAAGCACTCATTTGACATAGTGGAATTTTATGCCATTAAAATTATTTATACTTTTTTAACCCTTACTTTTAGTCCTAATAATCATTCTAAGGCAGAAGGGCAAGGGCTAGGCAAACAGGGTTAAGTGATTTGCTTAAGCTGAACACTCACATAGCTAAAAAATGTCTGAGGCTAGATTTGAATCCATGTCCGCCCAACTCTAGTACCACTCTACTCTATCCACTGTGCCACCTAGCTACTCCTATTTATACTTCTTAAAAACATTGCATGGAATTATCAATAATATGAAATAGATCTTGATCAATAACATAAGTAAAACCCAGTGGAATTGTGCATCGACTATGGGGGGAGGGGGAGGAGGGGAGGGAAAGAACATGAATCATGTAAGCATGCAAAAATATTCTAAATTAATTAATTAAATAAAAATTTCAATTTAAAAAACCCATTACATGACATTTATTACAGCACTTGGGTTGGAGTTAGGGGAAGTGATGAATTTTTGCCTTCTGATACATATTAGTGATCTCAATTGATCTTCCAACAACTCTATGAAGAAGGTGATGCTATTTTCCCAAATTGCAGATGAGGAAACTGAGGCCCCAAAGAGTAGAGTGTCTAAGACAAGAATTGGACTTAGGGGTTCTTGACTCCAAGTCCCTGTGACCATGTCAAAGCTAATCAATCAATAGCCCTTGAGCAACTGTCTAGGATGGAATTTCCATACCTGGATTTTCCTCTATTGACCAAATCACTGTTCTGGACAAAGATAAAAATACCTTTATAAAAAATATTTTAAAGTGTTCCTTGTTGTATCCCACCCCCTTACCACCATGTATGGTACGCTAGGCAATGACTTACCTTGCCTACCCCTAGACTTGGTTCTGAGCTTAAAACTTGAAGAAAAGGGGCATTTGAACAATTAATACTTCTCTATGCCAGTCTCCCACACTCCAGGAAAAACTTCCCCAAAGAATATTCATTTATTTTTTTAAAACCTTTACTTTTCTCTTAGTAATAACTCTAAGACAGAAGGAGAAGGGCTAGGTAAATGAGGTTAAGTGACATGCTCAAGGTCACGCAGCCAGGAAGTATTGTGGTGAATAGAGAAATTACAAGACATGCAGCAAGACAAGAAGCTGGAGATTGATCAGCTGTCAATCAAAGGAAGATTCCATTTGGAATGTGACCAGGAAACAGTTGAAAGCAAGAGCCAGCTGGTGACTGTTTTTCTGGGCTTTTGGCTGATGGTGGTGACTTTGAAGGAAGAAGCTGGGTTTATCTCTGGGACTTGGGATAATCAAGTTGGCTTGGCTAATTGGAAGGCAGAAGAAGAAGGACAATAGTCCATATATCTCTTTCTGACTGGCTCTGTTTCATGCTAGTGACTGAATTGCCATTTCTCTCAATATCCTCCAACCTAAGACTCCCTGTACATAATAGGGAAATCCCAATCCTCTTACCTCCATCCTCCATCTTTCCTGTTTCCCCCAATAAACCCTTACTTGAGATAAAGAAAAGAGTATTTCCTCTGAAACATTATAGTTCACCCTGAGTGACTTCGAAGGAGGCTGAAAAAGAAGGGGGAAGGGGAAACTGAAGGGAAGAGGAGGGGAGGAAGGGAGATTGGAAAAGGGAGGAAGAGAAGTATAAAAGGGAAGAGGGTAGGCAAAGGAAGATAACTACCTAATCTATTAGTTATCTAGTATCCATCAAATATACCCCCCTTCAATATCATCTATTACAGTATTTGAGGTCAAATTTGAACCCAAGTTCTCCCAATTCCCGGCTTGGTGCTCTATTTACTGTGCCACTTAGATGCCCAAGAATATTCATTTAAAAAGAAAAGAAAAGTCACAAAGGCAGTACTAGTCTTCTGCCTAAATCCTGGCTGAACTGCAGCAGTTTCAGACTCAATTCCATCATAGATAAAATATAATATGATGCTTTATAGCAAAAGAAACAGTTTCATACCCATTAGCTCACTTGATCCTCATGGCAGCCATTCAAGGTAGGCAGAATGAGTGTTAAGATCTTAGAGTCTAGAGCTAGAAGGCAGGTGACTTCAGACAGAAGGAACTAAATGGCTCAGTAAATAGAGCAGAATTTTGATTTTTGCCTCCACCATCGTAACCATGTAGGTTGATCTCTTTGGGTCTCAGTGTCTTTATCTGAAAAATTGGGATTAATAATATCACCCACCTCCTAGGGCTGTTGGATGATCAAATGCAATAACACATGTAAAGCACTTTCCAAATCTTAAAGCCCTACACGAATATGAGCTATCATTACTATTCCTCTTCATTTTCCTTGATTCAGCTCCTTTTTCCATCCTAGAGAAAATCGAGTCCTAGGGCACATTTTCTTTGATTCTTTCGGCTAAAATCTAAGTTCGGTCTCTGAATTTCTACTGAGATCCCAGAGCGGGTCCCCACCCTCCCTTTCCCTGGCCTCTGCCTCCTGCCTCTGAACATTCATCGTCAGAAATCATCTCTCTGGCTCTGACAGCAGTCTTGCCACTCCCCACTCATCCCAGCCGCTCACCTCACTGTCTTTACAGTTTAGCGTAGACAAATGAAATGCAGGATAAAATCTCCGGCACCGCGGGGCAGGGACCTTGTCTTTTGTGTCTCATAAAATGCCATGTACACCTACAGTGCTTTGTAAATAATAAATGGCCATAATAAAGAAGCTGTCTCTTCGGGGTCAAGGACCTGTGTTTGGAGAGAAGCCGCTTCCCCCACTGGGTCCGGCTCTTCTCCAGACAGGGTCACAGGGGCCTGTCTGATGTGGTGAAGAAAAGGATTTCTATGGAGAGATGTGGTGTGTACAGCGAGGACTCCAAATGCAAAAAGAGGCACCCAGCCAGAGTTTCTTGGCCGGGGGAGGTCAGGGAGCGGGTTGCTGACATACTAGGCACTTGGAAAATAAATGCGAGATGCCGCTGTTATTGCTTCCGCATTTATTGTTCCACTGAATCTGGCCCCGGTACATTAGAGCAGCTCAGGCCCTCTTCTTCGCTGAGGCCAACCTCATAATTTATCATTGAAGTACAATGTTCCTGGCTCCAACAGGCATTATTAAGACAATAAAACCTTGTTGATCTGATAGCATCAAATGTGAGGACGGGAAAGGACTTCAGAAGTGATCACACCTATACCCTTCCCACTTCCTTTAAGAGAGGAGGAAGCCAAGGTCCAGAAGACTAAAGAGACCTCCCTAAGGTCCCGCAGGTAGCCAGGGCAGAGATGGAACTAGAACCCAGATCTCATTCCCAATCCAGGGAATTTTTTCCTTTTTTTTTGTTTTTTTTTTCTTTCATTCAGAATATAATAAGCGTCAATTAAAATGGGCATTTCAATATACATATGTAATGGGGCTTTGGCACATGCCCAGACCACCCATGCCTTTAAACCTACCCACTGAGGCACAGTCACTTTCCAGTGGCATCCAGGGGCGAAGGGCTCTTTTGCCCACAGTAGAGGTGCCATGCAGGAAACTAGAGGGAAGGAAGGACTTGAGGACCTTCTTCTCCTCTCATTAGGACAAGTGGTCCTGGAGAAATGGGTTTGGGGTTTGGGTTTGTTTTGTTTATTCTTTGCAGTTCTAGGCTTTGAGAGTGGAGTCTCCAACCTCGGGATTTGACAGTCCGGGATTACAAATCAGAGAAGTCCTGAGAAACCAGGGTCCTTGGAGACATGCCCAAGGAAGCTGCTTTGGAGATGGAACTTTGGTGGGACTGATGCCCTAAAGGAAGAGAGTGAAACCATGGACCTAATCGCCTCCTTTCCCCAAAGACTGGCCATGGAAACAATCTCTTTCCATTGTTTCCATCTACATGGGAAGCCAACATGGCATCTCCTACATGAGTGTTTCCATCTTTGGTGGTCTGGTCATGTGCCCTATTACACATAGTAAAACAGAAAGAAAAGACTGTCTGGGTTAAGTCCAGATATCTAATATGCAGAGCTTCCCTTTCTGCCAATGAGTGGTCAGCCTGAATGTTTGAACACCAACAGTGCAGGGAATTGTAAGTCTCTAGCATGAAGAGGGAGCTCAGAAGCTATCTAATCTAATGCTCTCCTTTATGGATGAGGAAACTGAGGCTGACAGACAGATAATCAGACAAGAGGTGGGATTTAAAGTCAGATATTCTAGGGACAACTGGATAGCTCAGTGGATTGAGAGTCAGGCCCAGAGATGGGAGGTCCTGGGTTCAAATTTGACCTTAGACACTTCCTAGGTGTGACCCTGGGCAAGTCACTTAACCCCCACTGCCTAGCTCTTACCACTCTTCTGCCTTAGAACACAGTATTGATTTTAAGATGGAAGGTTTCAAATAAATAAGTAAAGTCAGATATTCTGGCTTTCCAAGCTAGAGCTAAGGGTAGAGCCCCGCCACACAAGCCTTTACCAAGCTTTTTGCTTTTGTATTATACCAACAAGGCAGGTAGGGAATAGAATCCCTTCCCAAACCAATGAAAAATCTGAGCTTGAGCAGGGTTCAGTTACTGTAAGGGAATTCAATCCAGTGAAGGTTTATTAAATATCAGCTGTGGCACAGTCTTCACTTGGGTTCCTATCCTGGCAAGGAGGTAACCTTGGATACCATAGTACGAGCTAGTCACCGTGCATTGGGGGGCTTTAGAAGGGTAGGGAGTGGAGGCACAGACTGGGCAGAGCCTGTCCATAAGAAGATTCTGCAGATCACAGAACCTTGAATGTGAGACTTCAGCCTTCTGTCCCCTTTCTCCATCCAGATTCCACCATGGTTGACCCTTTGGTCCCAGATCTATCCACTCTATCCACTGGGCCACCTAGCTGCCTAGGGA
The DNA here is from genome assembly GCF_027887165.1 of Monodelphis domestica. Taxonomy (NCBI): domain Eukaryota; kingdom Metazoa; phylum Chordata; class Mammalia; order Didelphimorphia; family Didelphidae; genus Monodelphis; species Monodelphis domestica. The sequence goes on from NC_077228.1 coordinate 485,095,607, forward strand.
CAGCAATGATAGTGCCCTGTTGATCCTGAATCTCTCCCAAAGGGGAAATCTCACATTTGGTCCCTGGTCTATCTGGACAAGTTCTCTTTCTCCAGCCTCAAACTGGTTACTTCCTCCACATGAATTTTCCATGCAGACTAACAATAATAACAATAACAGTAAAACTAGCATTTATATAGTGTTTTAAGGTTTGCAAAGCACTTTATAAATGTTAATTTATTTGATCATCCCTCTGTAAGATAAGTGCTATTATTATCCCCGTTTTAGAGATGAGGAAACTGAGGTAAATGGCGGTTAAATGACTTGCCCAGGATCACACAGCTAGTACATATCTGAGGCAGGATTTGAAATCAGTCTTTCTGAATCTAAATCTTGAACTCTTGCATGCTTCACCACTTAGCTACTAATAAACCCAGAAAGAAACAAGGCATAAATAACTTTTGTTGTTCAGTCCAACTCTTCATGACTCCATTTGGGATTTCCTTGGTAAGGATACTAGAGTGGTTTGCCATTTCTTTCTCCAGGTCATTTTTACAGATAAGGAAACTGAGGCAAAATAACTATAATTCAAAATAGAACATGGTAAGTTCACAACAGACAAATGCATGAAGTATTACAGAAGATGCAAGGAATATAAGATCACCTCCAACTGGGAAAATCAGGGAAGGCTTCATTGAAGGAAATGGCATTTAAGTTGGACCTGGAAAGCTGGGTGGAATTTCAACAGATGGAATTGTGAGGGCAAGAGGAAGTGAGGTCATTCCAGGGATGACATCTCATGAAGCACAAGTATTAAGAGTGAGGACTCAGTATTCCATTCGAAGTGTCCCAGACAGAACAAATATTTCTAGAAACGTTCCCAGATCCATCTCCACACACTCTCCACAGGATGGCATCTGTTAAATTACCCTAGTAGGTCATTGTTGTTGTTCAGTCATGTCTAACTCTTTATGTCCCCATTTGGGGTTTTCTTGGCAAAGATACTGGAGTGGTTTGCTATTTCCTTCTCCAGCTCATTTTACAGATGAGGAAACTGAGGCAAACAGAGTAAAAATGACTTGTCCAAGGCGACACCACTACTAAATGTTTGGGGCTAGACTTCAACTCAAGTCTTCCTGACTCCAGGCCTTTCACTCTATCCACTATACCCTGTACCTGTAAGAATAAATTATCCAGGCTGGCAAAAGCAGAAAGTCTATAAGGTAAGATAGACTTAGAAGGCTAGATTTGAGCTAGATCATGGAAAGTCTTGAATGCCAGGTTAAGAAATTTGGCTCTTATTCAGTAGGTGACGGGAACTTTTGCAGAGCTTTGAACCCAATAATATTTTCAGATCTATATAACGTTTTCCTCCATGGCATCAGGTTCTGAGATAAGAGGGACACGTCTGTACTGTCTGGGAGATTTCTCTTTAAGAACCAAATAAAGACCAAATTGAAAGAACATTTTATCCTTCTGAAAAAAATTTACTACAAAACTCCCCCTAGGAAGTTCAACTAGGCATAAGATGTCTTTCTTTCCTGAGTCACTGCAGTGGCTATTAAGCGAATGAGATACCTTGTAAAAATGAGGAGCTCCTCCAGACTGTTGGGAGTGCCCTCACTTCCCCTTTTTTCTATGCTTTCTCTCCCAATTTCCAATCACTTCCTTGGCTGGAAGACCCTGCACACTACACTGGGCAAACTGATCCCTTTAAAAGTGACCCCAAGGGAATAAAAACATAGACTCCCTTTTCTTTTATTTTTATTTACATATTTCATAGACTCACTTTTAATAATCCCTCATAATGAGTAGGAGCAGGGCAAGGTCAACCCAAAGTAAGACATAAATCACAAAGTGACTTTTTTAAGGGGGCTTGGAAGCCAGGGTGATTTTATTTATTTTTAGGAACAGATTCACTTTCCTATACAGAAAGGTGGGGAGGTGATAGAACACAAAGCTCTGGAGATGGAAATGGGAAATCCATGTTTGGATACATCCTAGTCCTTTATCCTCTATTTGCCTCAGTTTCCTCATTCCTCAACTGTAAAATGGGGATAATAATGGCACCTACCTCATCCAGTTATTTTGAGGATAAAATGAGATAATATTTGTAAAATGCTTTGCAAACTTTAAAGCTTCCAAATCTGGTGTTATTATTAGGCTTTGTAGGACTGATTAAAGGTTTAGAGGTCATAGGATCATAGACCTAGAGCTGGAAGAGATCTCAGAGGCCATAGATGACCTCATTTTACAGATAAGGAAAACTGAGGCCCAGAGGGGTTAGGTAAATTTCCAAAGCCACCCAGGTAGTAGGTAGGAATAGCAGCTTGGATTTGAGCTCAGGACCTATATAACAAAACATTTCTCTCTCTTTCCACGGTACCAGGTTTCCTCCAAGAACCTCTCAAACTTTAAATCAAAAAAGCAGAGAGAGTCAGAAAGACCTGGGTTCAAATCTGAACTCAGACACTTCCTACTGTGAGAGCCTGGGCAAGTTATTTAACCCTATTTGCCCAGCCCTTATCCATCTGAGTTGTTACTAAGAAATTAAGTGGGTTGTTTTTTTTTTAAAGCAGAGAAATCAGATGAGCAGTTGATTCAATGTGTCTCATGATCCAGACCTGACCATCTGCCCCAGACTTACTTCTTTCCAGACTGTAGCAGCAGCTCCATGAACCATTTTAATGAGAGAGTCGGGAGGAAGACTCCTCCCTCAGCCAACTTTACACTGTGGTTGGTTATTGCTGGCCAAAATGACTCAGGAATTTCTAATGGCGCTGGGGATGGATGGCTTCCCCATCTCTCCCTATTTCCTGTCCTCCTCCGGGGAGGACAACTGAGTCTGGTTCAGGGGCAAGGGATACAGCCATGGTAGTAGCACTCCTCCTATCCGTCATCCTCAAAAGGAAAGTCTAGGTTGGAGGGCAGCTGGGTGTCTCAGTGGATTGAGAGCCAGACCCAGAGATGCAAGTCCTGGATTCAAATGTGGCATCAGATACTTCCTAGCTATGTGACCTGGGCAAGTCACTTAACTCCCGTTGTCTAGCCTTTACCACTCTTCTGCCTTAAAACCAATACATTGTATTGATTCTAAGAGGCAAGGGAAGGGTTTGTTTGTTTTTTTAATAAAGTAAAGCCTAGGTGAGCTTGAGTTTCAGAAGGAAATAAAGTCAACAAACATTTACTAAGTTTCTACTGTGTGCTAAATTGCTGGGGATACAAAGGAAGGAAAAACCGCCCAACATTCCCTCCTCTCAAAAAGCTTATAATCTAATGAAGGCAATAACATACAAGCAGCTCTGTACAAAAAGTATAATCACAGGATAAATTCAAGAGTCTCACAGAGAAGACACTGGGATTAAAGGAGGACCAGGAAAGTCTACTTTTAAAAATTCATTCATTCATTCATTTTTGGGAAATTTTACTTAATTAATTAATTAAGAATATTTTTTCATGGCTACAAGATTCATGTTCTTTCCCCCTCCATAGCTGATGTGCAATTCCACTGGGTTTTACATGTGTCCTTGAACAAGACCTATTCAGGAAAGTCTTGAAGAAGGAGAAGGTTGTAGAATGGAAGGAGCTCAGAGGAAAGAGGAGGAGGGGAGAAGCTGTCATCCAGAGGACTATAGAAAAGGAAAAAGATCTTCCTCCCTAGAAATGTGCCAGGATGACAGCCCTCCCTGCTAAAGCTCCAATAAGTTTCACATCTGGGAGCCAGAGGGTGTTCTGATGTTTTCAATGAAAAATGGGAAATTGGTTCTCCAGCAGTGAAAGCAGAGGCTAAAGTTATTTCTGGGAGAAGCGTAAAAAACACATCTACACACACACAACACATACACCTTAGACTTTCATTAATTATATTGGATGAGAAAGAATATTTAATCTAAAAACAACCTGAGCCCCAGCCTCTACATGGGGTGGAGATGAGGAATGAACCCTCCATGCACATAGAATTTCCCATCCTCCTTTACTCAGATCCATCCTTGCTACTGTGACTAAATATTTTTGCCATTTCTGGAATGTAATGAAATTCTCTCATTAGGGAATAGTAAAAAAAAATGTTGAGTCAAATCAGCACACTGCAAAAACCATTCTGTAGGCTCCAGTCACCCCTGATAAGGAGGTGCCATCTAGGGGAAGGAGGGAGTGGAGGATGCTTCATCTGAAAGCATGAAATAAAGTAATTGGGCAATATTATCATAACGGGTCCTTGGCTCTGTCTGCCCGGAATTGGGGTTACTACCTGGTGCGTTCAGTGATGCCTTGGGGAAAAGTTCCAACCACCACTCTGACCTGGGCAAGAATGACCGTGTCCACTTTCCATTTTCTCCTTTGGATATCAATGCTATGCTCATCACTTTTCAGCAGCTCAGAAAACATTCTGGGATGAGAATAGACGATACTAAATTCCACAAGATAATGCTCATCTGTTTGCACATCCTCCAAAGGGAATCATCTGTATGGAAGGTCTACAGGAAAGATAGATTCCAAGAAGCCTGACCACTTCATTTTATAGATGAGGAAACAGAGATCCCCAAAGTTAAGTGAGTTCCCCAACTCAATTACTGTGAGTCACACAGTAATTGTAAGAGATAGAGTTTGAATTTGGGCAGTGCATGGATTCTTTTTTTTTTAACCCTTACTTTCCATCTTAGAATCAATACTGTGTATTGGTTCTAAGGCAGAAGAATGGTAATGGCTAGGCAATGGGAGTTAAGTGACTTGTTAAGTGACTTACCCAGGGTCACACAGCTAGGAAGTATCTGAGACCAGGTTTGAACCTAGGACCTTCCATCTCTAAGCCTGGCTCTCAATCCACTGAGCCACCTACCTGCCTCCATGGCATGGATTCTTAATTTGAGGTCCATAGTCCAAGGAGCCAATGGATAAACTTAAGGAGGTCTGTGAACTTGAAGAGGGAAAAAATATTATATCTTTATTTTCACTGGCTTTTAACTGAAATCTAATATTTCTTTTTATTGTGACTTTCTAAAAGAGTTATTGATTAATGATTCTGAGAAAGGATCCACAGGTTTCACTACGCAGCCAACGGGTTTCATGATCCCTGCTCTAGAGCCAATACTTTATTGACCACCCTCACACTTCCCTCCTGGGAGATTTTAGGAGGAAGGGTTCAGCATAGTGTCTTGTGCACAAAAGTATTTGACAAATATTTACTGAGATGACTTACAGAATTAATAGAATCACTGACTCAGGTCTATGATCTCTTGGCACCAATAACATCTTCCTATAAGTGGTCAACTAATTTCTGCTTGAAAACCTTTAGGTGATGGATTTGTCCTCCCAATTTCCTGAGGCAGCTCATTCTGACAGTTGTTGTTCAGTCATTTCAGTCATGTCTGACTCTTTGTGACCCCATTTGGAGTTTCTTAGCAAAGATACTAACAGGATTTGCCATTTCTTTTTCAAGCTCATTTTACAGATGGAAAAACTGAGGCAAACAGGACTAAATGATTTGCCCAGGGTCATACTAAGTGTCTGAGGTTGGGTTTGACCTCAGAAAGATGAATCTCTGATTCCAAACCCGACATCTATCCCCTGGACCATAGAAAACAACTCTACTTGTGAGGAAGTCTACTTTTACTTTGAGTCACCATCCACATGACAGCCTTTCAGATACTTGAAAAGAGTTATTATCAAGTTTTCCCCCCTTAGTATCCTCTTATAGGCAATCAATCCACAAACATTTAAGTACCTACTATGTGCTAAGAGGTGCTAGAATCTGAGGAAACAAAGACAAAAGTGAAAAGTCTCCATCCTCAAAGACCTTACATCCTGATTGTTTCAACACATCTATCTTATTATAAGAAGGTTTGAAGTTCTCTTTGCTACTACATACCATATAAGTGCAAAGCACTGGGGATACAAAGAAACTGCTAGGTGGCTCAATGAATAGAGTAACAAGAGGTCCTGGGTGCAAATCTGTTCACAGACACTTACTAGTTGTATGACCCTGGGCAAGTCACTCAACCTCAAATGCTAAGCCTTTTAGAAAGAAAGAAAGAAAGAAAGAAAGAAAGAAAGAAAGAAAGAAAGAAAGAAAGAAAGAAAGAAAGAAAGAAAGAAAGAAAGAAAGAAAGAAAGAAAGAAAGAAAGAAAGAAAGAAAGAAAGAAAGAAAGAAAGAAAGAAAGAAAGAAAGAAAGAAAGAAAGAAAGAAAGAAAGGAAGGAAAGGAAGGAAGGAAGAAAGAAAGAAGAAAGAAAGAAAGAAAGAAAGAAAGAAAGAAAGAAAGAAAGAAAGAAAGAAAGAAAGAAAGAAAGAAAGAAAGAAAGAAAGAAAGAAAGAAAGAAAGAAAGAAAGAAAGAAAGAAAGAAAGAAAGAAAGAAAGAAAGAAAGAAAGAAAAGAAAGAAAGAAAGAAAGAAAGAAAGGAAGCAAGGAAGGAAGGAAGGAAGCAAGGAAGGAAGGAAGGAAGGAAGGAAGGAAGGAAGGAAGGAAGGAAGGAAGGAAGGAAGGAAGGAAGGAAGGAAGGAAGGAAGGAAGGAAGGAAAAGAATAAGGAGTGGAGTATGTAACACCTTGGTTGAAAGTCTGAATATCTAATGTTTATAGTACCCTTAGCAATAATAGGGAAGCTTGGAAGTTGAGAATGTTTGGAGGCAAGATAATGTCTACATGAAGTCAAGTCTAAGATGTCTGTTATGCAATTGGAGCCACAAGACTGAAAGTCAGCAAAGAGATTAGGGTTGGATAAGTAGATCTGAGAATTGTCAGCAGAAAAATAATAAATGACTCCATGGGAGCCAATGAGATCACCAAGTGGAACAACACAGAAGGAGAAGAGGGTTCAGAACAGAGCCCCAAGGGATACTCATCTTTACTGACCATGAGCTAAGGATCCTGGAGAACCAGGAGAACCAGGAGAACCTGAAAATCCAGAGAGAAGAGTGTCGAGGAGGAAGGGTGATCAGTGGCATCAAAGGCTGCAGAGAAGTTAAGAAAGATGAAGCTTGAGGAAAAAAAATAGATTTGGCAAATTGAATTTGTGCAATTAGGAGATTGTTAGTAATTTTGGAGAAAGCAATTCAGTGGAAAGATGAGATCAGAAGACAACCTGTAGAGACTTAAGAAGAGGGTAAGAGGAAATGGAGGCATCTATTATAAATGACCTTTTCGAGGAAAATGGGCAGAAAAAGCAGGAGAGATATGGAAAGATGGTGGGAATGAATGGATTAAATGAGGAGTTTTTGAGGATAGGCTTGCTTGTGAATAGTAGGGAAGGAGCCAACAGACAGGGAGCAAATGAAGATAAGAGAGTATGGAGATGATCCTAGACTATCTGGATACATTCCTACACACCAATGCAATTCATAGAATGAACATAAAACTGAACCTGTGTTCTGACCAGGGTAGAATATAATGGATCCATCACTTCCTCTGTTCTGAGGGATATATTTTTATTTATTAAAAATATTTGTAAAGCCTTTACCTTCTATTTTAGAATCAACAATAAGTATTGGTTCCAAAGCAGAAAAATGGTAAGGGTTTGGCAACCAGGGTTAAGTGACTTGCCTAGGGTCATACATCTAGAAAGTATCTGAGGCCAGACTTGACCCCAAATCCCCCCCCCCAACTCCAGGCCTGATTCTATATCTACTGAGACATCTAGCTACCCCATTCATACTTGTACTAAGGTGTGTACTCGATGTAGGTTCCTTGCCTCAGTTTCCACATTTGTAAAATGTGGAGAATAATAGCACCTATCTCACAGTTGTGAGGATCAAATCAAATAAGATAACTTATATAAAGTGCTTTGAGAACTTTAAAGTGCTATATAAATTGCTACTATTGCAACCTAAAGTTACATTAACTTTGTTTGCTGCGACAACAGAGAATGGGATAGAAGCGCTCTCAAGCAATGATCCTAAGCACAGTCCAGACAGAATCACTGAATCCTGGAGTCGAGGTGGAACATGGCAGGCAAACAGTGATGAGAAAGGAGCTTTGACATCCTATTCCATATGTTAACAACATGCTACTTACTAATTAGAGGGAAGAGAAAGGAAATTGTCCATGAGCATTTTGTTCCTGTTCCCATTAGATCTTCTAATGAGATGCCTCATTGTGTTATTATTCCGGATGCGACAGTTTTTCATTGTTTAACAATGTGCTAAATGTTTTTGCTATCTGTTTCCATTCTTTCATCCCTGAGGGGTGAGGAGATCTGGTTGCTGAAATCTGGGCTCCAGTCAGAAAGTTTGTTTTCCCCTATTTGGTACCACCCTCCCCCTGTCCCCCTATCCTTCTACTGGTTGGTTTGTTCATTTGCTCAGTTGCTTTGAACACCTACTGTGTGCTCTGGGTAGACTGACTGCCTGGGTACCCATCTTCTTTCCAACAACTGATGCTCTTTTCCTGCCTCTTCTCTTGGCAAAGTCTTGCATCCATCTTCCCCCAAGAAGCCCTGTCTCAGCTTCTCCTGGAGCCCTTCTCTCATTGATCCCACATGGCTGTAATCGTTAGCTTCAGGATTTAGGTAAATAATTGTATTCATTTGTCTTGTTTCTTTCGAAGGGGTCTGGCCATTTTTTGTGGCTGTGTGTATGTGTGCCCACATAGAAGTTCCTACCCTCCACGAGTATGGCAGCTCTTTGGGAGAATATCTAGCTCTTTTGTGTTTGCAAGATCTAGCTGCTAGCGAGCACCCAGTGGCCACTGATTAACCAAGCTCTCTCCAAACTCTAAATGAACCCTAATGGAGCTCAAGCAATCAAACACAATTAACTGATCAATTGTTCAGTTAAATTAAACATCTCTTTAGGGTCGGATACCATGAGAGACACAAAAATGAAGGAGATCCAGCTCTTGCCCTCAAGGACCTTATACTCTCCCAGGGAGAAGGAAGTCTGCCCATTACTTGGCTGCTGAGATCTCTTCTGCTTCTACCTTCCCTTTTTTTAGGGATTTTAGGAGGGGGTTTGGAAGCCTTGGAGCACCAAGCCAAAGGACAAGAGCAGAGAGAGAGCCTGTGTACATGGGGGACAGCAGGTGTTGGTTTATATCCACAGTTTTAGCTGTCCTTCCATGGTCTTGTAGCCTATCCCCATGGATACAGGACCTTACTGTATCTTTGTTCCTAGCCTGCGTAAACACTGAGTGACTCTAAATCAAATTAGACATAAGAAGTTCTAGACATTGGCATGGTGCTTCATGCTTACTACAATGCCTAAATTTGATTTGCATTTCAGAAGGGATGTCCCTTTCTAATGGGTGAAATCAGGGAAGGCATCAAGGAGGTAGTGGCACCTGAACTGGGATCTGAAAGACAGAAAGGATTTTAGGAGCAGAGCTAACGGGGTTGACATAGGAAGGTCAGGAAGAAGATTCATCCCAGGCATAGAGGGTGCAGCAAAATGAAAACCTAGAGGCAGAAAAGGATAAGACATGTTTCAGGAAGAACCAGGAAAAACAAACAAACATGGTATGAGAAAGAAGGAAACAGGCATTGATTAGCCACCAGAACAGAGAAAGGGATTTCTATTATCCCCATTTTACAGATGAAGAAAATGAAATAGACAAAAGTTAAGTGACTTGTCATGGGTTTGTGGTTATTGTTCCATTATTTCTGATTTTCTGTGACCCTTTTTGAGATTTTCTTGGCAAAGACAATGGAGTGGCTTGCCATTTCCTTCCCCAGCTCATTTTACTGATGAGAAAACTGAGGTAAACAGGATTAAATGACTTGCCCAAGTTCACATAGCTCGTAAGCATCTACAGCTATATTTGAACTCAGTTCCTGCCTCCAGGACCAGTGCCCTATCCACTACAGCACCTAGCTGCCTTATAAGCTGTGGGACTCTGATCAAGTTTCTTAACCTCTCTGACCCTCGGTTTCTCAGTCTATAAAATGGGGATAATAATACCACCTCCCATCCAGGCTTATTGTGAGGGTCAAACGAGATATTATTTGTAAAAGCACTTAGCACAGTGCCTGGCACATAGTAGGTACTATATAAATTCTTATTTGCTTCCCGCCTTGGGGGAAGGAGTTCATTCTTCATTCAGCAGGCAAAGCTTTAAGAAATGTGATTTTCAGTTGTGTCAGTGTTAAAGTCTCGGTGCTATCACTCCCATCGATTGAGAACAATCCTTCAAATGAGGGCCAGATTGCCTTGTCACTTCTCTGGCCACAGCATCAGAGGCTTCTCTCTTTGTCTCTCCAAGCAGACCCAATTCTCCACTAAACATTCTTGGCAGCCGCTTGCTTTTCTCCTATTTTGGCAACTCCACAGCATCCTACTCTGTAAAGGAGTTGAGAAATGATTGATAAAGATTCAAAATCAGCAGCCTCACAGCTGTCACAGGCACCAGACCCAGGAGGCCAACGAAGAACGTCTGATCTCCCCGGCTGCAGGTCTCAGAGCATGAACTGGAGAGAACTGATCAACAGTACGTACTCACTAAATAAATGCTTTCATTGACTACTTGCTGGAGGGGACCTTCTCTCTACACCCCCCCCCAAGTCACCGCCTGGCTTCCCAAGTGCCAGACACTTCCTGCCCCTCAATCCAGTGGACATGCCCTTCGTAAAGGGTCTTTTCTGCTCTCATAGGTGACAGCTGGGTAATCTGATAAATTCATCTTGTACTCATGGTACTGGGTGCTAATGACTCATTTGATACAGTGCGGCCACAAGGCCTGAGTTCAAGTTGCATTTTAGGAATTTACTAATTGTGTTACTCAGGAAATCACTTAGCCACTTTGAGATTCATTTTAATTCATCTGTGAACAGGAGATGATGCTTTATTTCAAAGGGAGATTATGATCTTTGTTATTTGTGAAGTGTTATGCAGATAAACGCAATGGTCTTCTTCGTATTATTAATCTAGTCTTATGACATCATCGGTGTAAGGCATGCTCAGTAAGGAGGTCCTTCCCTCCCACTGATGCAAATAGGCAATGGGCTACACCTCTACCTAGGCTCATCCCCTAGGAAAAGCTGTGGACCCTTGGTACCTGTGTTCCCTCTCAGTCATCTCTTAACTCATATAATCGAATGCCAACCTTATCATTCAGTTGAAATTATTCTCTTCAAAATTAGGTCTCTTAATTGACAGACCCAAGGGCTCATCACAGTCCTTTGGAATCTTTCTCAACCTTCTTACCTAGAGAATCGACACTATTGACCACCCTCTCCTCTGGTGCACCATCTCCTTCTCTCTAGGTATTTGTGATACTGTCTCTCTGTCTCTGTCAGTCTCTGTCTCTCTTTGTCTCTCTGTCTCTCTCTCTCTCTGTCTCTCTCTGTCTCTCTCTGTCTCTCTGTCTCTGTCTCTGTCTCTGTCTCTGTCTCTCTCTCTGTGTCTCTCTCTCTCTCTGTCTCTCTCTCTCTCTCTCTCTCTCTCTCTCTCTCTCTCTCTCTCTCTCTCTCTCTCTCTCTCCCCCTCCTTCTATCTGTCTGACTACATTTTCTCAGTCTCTTTTTTCTGGGTCATTATGCATATTATGTCTTCTAACTACAGATGCAAGACTCTAGCCTATCTTAGGGCCCTCTTATATCTACTTTCACTCATGTTGACTTCATCAGCTCTTATGGGTTCAATTGTCATCTGTGCAGAAATAGATTATATATCTCTATCTATCTATCTATCTATCTGCTTCTATCTATCATATATCTATCCACTTATCTGTCTATCCATCCATCTATCTATCATCTCTATCATCTATTGTCTGTCTGTCTTTCTCAACTATCTGCCTATCTATCCATCTATTATCTACCTGTCTCTCCATCATCTATCTATTTATCCATATATCTATCTGTCTATCCATCCATCTATCTATCAGCTCTGTCTATCATCTATCCATCCATCATCTATCTCTCTATCATCTATCTATCCATCTATCTATCATCTATCTATCATCTATCTATCCATCCATTATCTATCTATTTCTCTATCATCTACCTATTCATCTATTTATCTATCTGTCTGTCTATCTGTCATCTATCTGTCTGTCTATTATCTATCCATCCATTTGTCTATCTATCTGTCTATCATCTTTGCCTATCATCTCTCCATCCATCCATCAATTATCTATCTCTTTATCATCTGTCTGCCTATCTATCCATCCATTATCTATCACTCTATCATCCATCTATCTGTCTGTCTGCCTATCTATTTATCTACCTATCTATCCATCTTTCTATATCAAGTCCCAAGTCCATTTCTATGGGATTCTGTCTTTATTGGTGGAGATTAATATCTCACACTGGCATAAAAAGGGGCATGGAATTGGTGAGAAGAGATATACCCTCACCTGACTTCAGTCTCTTCAAGTACTCTTGACTTCCAGCTTTGAAAGAGAAGATGGAAGATGCCAACCTGGCTTCAGGCTGCTGAAAGGGGAATGAGGCTCTTTGAAAAAGCTTACATGAGAAGAGATAGCAGTCTTCATCATGACCCTATCTCCAGATTCCTAAACTAGAGAGGCTCTAGAGAATTTTTCCTTTGAGTGAGTCCTGGAATTCTCTCTTGTTTGAGCTGTTACCTCAGTTCCAGATGGGAGAGCTCCTTCACTGTGTGTTGTTTGCTATATATTCTCCTATGTAAACCTTCTCCAATTTATTTTACTATCAACTTGTATAGACAGGTTTCTTTACTACTTGCTTTATATGTCCACTGTGGAGCTGGTATTTGATGGGAAAAGAGTCTAGTCTTAGATATAAAACTTGACCCTTCTTTTCCCATTAAGAAAAAAATTAAAAAACAAAAAACCCCTTACCTTCTGTCATGGAATCAATACTGTGTATTGGTTCCAAAGAAGAAGAGTGGTGAGGGCTAGGCAATGGGGGTTAAGTGACTTGTCCAGGGTCATACAGCTAGGAAGTATCTGAGGTCAGATTTGAACCTAGGATCTCCTGTCTCCAAGCCTGACTCTCAACCACTGAGCTACCCAGCTGCCCCACATTAAGAAATTTTGATTAGAACTTTAATTGAATCTGAAAACTCTATCCACTAGACCCATGTTGGAGAAGCCATGGCATGGGTGTCCAGGCATGCCAGGGAGACTGCTCCATTTCCCCCTCTCCACAGCACCAGAGGGCATTTTTCACATACCCCACCCCTCTGTCCTGTAGCCAAATGCAAGCACTTCCTCCTTCCTCTCTCTGGGGTAATGTGGCGGCTCACAGGTAGCTTGAAAGTGCAGTTTGGGCATGAATTTTGAAAATGTTCACCAGTGCTGCTCTAGACTAATGGTATTTAAAGGAAGAGATAGATACAATTCTAATTTGGTACTCCCTCTCTCCAAAGAGAGCAGACTGGCTAAGCTTCCAACCCCAACCTCCAACTTTCTTTCCTGGCAAGAATTAAAGTCTGTCTTGAAGAAGGAGTAGGAGGAGATACAGAAACAAGGTTAGGTATGTCCATTCTGTTTTTTTTTTCAATCACAGAATGACATCCCAATGCTACATATGGGAGGACAGTCTCACTACATATAAAATACACATAAACTTGTATGTGTTTATATGCACATATATACATATCCAATATCATATAGAAACTGACTGTATATATTTGACTTTTATGATATGATCAAAGTTCATTCACAGTCACCAGATTTTCCCATCACTGACCTCTGATTTCATGACATAGGATGAGGAGATAAATAAAAAATGAAACCCCTTGGTATTTCCCAGAAATAATCTGGCTTCATGTTTACTCACTCCAGGGAATGCCACCAGCAGCCTCCTCCAGAAGCAGTATGGGTCCGTTTTAACTTTACATGGAGGAGAGTTTAGTGGAGCATGGATGGCTGATGACACACATACCCATTGTCCTCATTTGTTTTTTCCTTCTTACCCTGTCCAATATGAGGAGCCAGGCTGTTTATATTGGCCCCGAAGACTGGGATCTGGAGCCTGGCTTCTCTCACTGCCCTACCCAAGAGCTTGGGTCCTAATGGCTTTCACCACTACCTCCTCTCTTCTTGGAGGCAAAATTGTAGTCATACCACTCTCCTAGGGGATCCTGCTCCCAGATGTTGCTCTCAACATCTCATCACTAAGCTCTGCTCTGTTGTTGCAACAAATGTCACAGCTACTACTGTTGCTTCCTTATGTAGAGGAGTACAAGAGATGTCAGTGCCCTATAAATACCCTACTCTAGGGCAAATCTCTAGCATCCACCTTAGTTACAGCTATACTTCCATCCATTCTTCTAGCATTTGGTAGTGTCAGGAGGAATTCTTAGGTTCCTTTTTTCTTAAATCTTCACCTATTATCTTGGAACCAATTCTAAGATGGAGGAGCAGTAAGGGCTAGGCAATGGAGGTCAAATAATTTGCCCAGGATCACATAGCTAGAAAGTGTCTGGGGCCAGATTTTTTAAAAGCCCTTACCTTCTATCTTAGAGTTAACACCAAGTATTTGTTCCTGGGCAGAAGACCAGTAAGGGTTATACAATTGGGGTTGTGATTTGTCCAGGGTCACATAGCTAGGAAGTGTTTGAAGTCAAATTTGAACCCAGGTCTTCCCACCTCCAGGCCAGGGACTCTATTTTGCTACCTAGCTGCTCCAATTCTTAGCTTCCTTTACCCTTCCTTCACTACACTAGATATATCTGTATAGATATATAGATATAGATATATATGTATAGATATATATACTAGATATATACATAGGGTCATTTGGATAATCCTGACTAGTTTCTTGAGGGGCAAGTGGTAGCAGTTTGTATAATGGTAGTCAGGGAGTCAGGAGTTCAAATCCAACCTCAGACATTTATTAGCCTTGTGATCCTAGGGAAATCATTCCACCTGGTTGCCTCAGTTGTCTCAACTGAAAAATGTGGATAATAATAATTCCTATCTCCCAGGGTTGTCTTGAGTCTCAAATGAGGTAGTATTTGTTTTGTTTTGTTTTGTTTTGTTTTGTTTTTAAGACAGTGCAGTGATATAGTAGGTACACTGTGAATGCTTATTCCCTTCCAGGAGAACTTTGGAGTCAAATGAGAAGAAAGTAGATTGTTTTCTCAAACTTTTAGGTCCAAGAAAGGTTTCTTCCTTGAATAGATGGGTTCCTTTACTACTTGCTTTTTATATCCACTGTGAAACTGGTATTTGGAGACAAATTCTAAAGGCTTGAGAGGAAAGAGGACATCAGGATTTAGGTATAACGATGTTCCAATCTGCTGTGGGAGCAGAGACATTTTAAAATTAGAATAGTGTGTTCCTGTCTCCTGGACAAACTTTGGTGAGACCAAAGATTGGTAGGAAATCTAATAAAAAGGGGGTGCTGTGGCATCCTAGTACTGCATCTGAATTGTAAACAGAGATAACGGTGTCTCCTGCCAAGACATGGTAACTGGAGGATTCTGCTGTACTCTGGCAAAAGTAATCAGTCATACGTAGGAGAGACATAAGGAGAGACACCTCCTGAGAACTGTGGGCAAGTGCAGGAATAGCTGCCCACTGTTGGACTGGGAGAGGCAATACCTTGTTAGTGAACCCTACCTTGGGTAAGACTATAATTTATTGAAGCAATCCCAAAAGAAGGGTTGTTCATTGTTAGGTACTGTCCTTTCCCATAAACTCTATTAATGAGTTATACTTGTCTTTTTCTACTTATCAAAGAGCCTCATGGAAAGGACTGTTTCCCAAGGATGGCACTGAATGAAGATCTAATTTAATGATAATGTGGATCATTGCTATAGAATTATTGCATTATGAAGCCAATGGAGACTTTAGAGAAAAGAGCGGGATGTGGGAATTTGAGTCATGGTGGTACCCAGCAAAAGACAAGGCAGTAGCCTTATAGTCTGGTTTCCTGTCTATCTGACCAGCTAAGGGAAGGAATCTTGATTCAACTGGAGTTGATTAGCACACTGCCTGGCACATAGTAGGTATTTAGCAAGTGTTTTGTGAATATAATATGTATCATATCTGTGTAGTATATTTAGAATATAATAAATGTTTAATGCAATAATCATTTTATGTTAATTCATCAAATAAAATAATACACATAAAGTGCTTTACAGAGAGCAGCTAGATGGCTCAGTGGATTGAGAGCCAGGCCTAGAGATAAGAGGTCTTGGGTTCAAATGTGACCTCAGACACTTCCTAGCTGTGTGACCATGGACAAGTCACTTAACCCCCATTGCCTGGCCTTTATCACTCTTCTATCTTGAAATCAATAGACAGTATTGATTCTAAGGCAGAAGGTAAGGGCTTTTTTTTTAATTAAATTAAATTTTAAAATTAAGTGCTTTACATTTCTTCAAATACTTTATAAACCATTTATAAAGCACATACTATATAAAGCACTTTATAAACCAACCTTTACAAAGCTCTTATAAATACTAGTTATTATTGTTATTATTCAACAGAAACAGGAGAGAGCGTCAGATGCTTCAAATGGAGATTCAGAGGCATGACTGGTTCTTCATCATCCTTTGTCCCACTGCACAAGGGACATTTGCTATTATCTTCCCACACGGAAGTCCAAGTCTCCTTTGGAATGAGATCCTAAATCACTCAAGGATGTGCTGAGAGTGCCTTCCTTTTCCTTTACTATTGTTTCATTTCTGATTCAATGCTTTTCCTTTTAAAATGCTTTTTCCTTATCTGATCTGTTAACCTGGTGGAAACTAAACGTGGATGACCTTAAAAGTGCCTAGTGTCTCAGAACCAGGAAAACAATATAAATGGAAAGAATAAGCATCCTCCAAAAATCGAAATGGAATCTTTTGAAAGTATAAAGGACAAGCTTGCCCAAGGAAAGGATGAGAAAGCATCTCTCCCCTCTACTCTCTCTTTTGCAGAGGTGTGGGGGTGGGAGGAGGAGAGGGTTTCGTGCTATGAAATATTGCATATAATGTCAGATTTCATATGTCAGTGATGATTAGATTCGTTGATTTTTTTCCTTCTGCTTCCTTAAAAAAAAACTCCATGTTATAAAAGATGACTATCTGGGATGCAGGAGGAAGAGATATATAGGGGACAAAGGAAAAATGAAATATATGAATAAAAATCAAATCCTTTAAAATGAAGAGTTCTTGGTTTCTAAGGGAGAGTCACTAACGTCAAATGAGATACAATTATCCTCCCAGGACTCTCGGAACCCAGTAATATTTGGGAATGGAGTTGAGTGGCATAAAGGCTCCATTTATTTTGTGGGGCTATTTGACCTGAATTGTTTAAGGATGCTTATGAAGATTTGAGTCAAGCCAACGGGTGTATTATATGGATCAACTGGGTTTCATTTGATTTTCTATTATTTTACTTTTTGCCATTTTAAAGTATACATTTCTCACAGCAGCACTCGTACCAATTACTTACATTGCCTAACTTGCATGTATTAAAAGGATTTGAATTAGTGGCTTACGCTAAAGATTTTCCCCTAAGGTGAATGATGTGGCAGCATCTCTTTTTAAGAGAGAACTTACTAGCAAGCTGGCAAGTTGACTTGAGGAATTATTATGCCACTCTCCGTGTCAAAGTGAGATAGATATGCTGAAGCACCGGCACATACTTTTGTCCTGCAGTGACACAGGAAGCCTGTGGGCTGGAGTGAATCATCAGCACATCTATTCAATTATTGGAAAACTGGTGCTCACTAATGAGACTGGGTCTCATCAAGGTCTATTGGTGAGAAGAGTATTTATTGAATGTGATGTGAGCAATATTAAAAGTGCTTTATATGGACAGGGGGAGGGGAGGATGGCAAGTATAGAATAAGACAAATAGGAATGAAGATGGTGCATTGCTGCAATGTGAGATGCCTACTATGGTGGGATATCTCCAGATCCCCAAATAAATAGTTGGCACTGGAAATATTTGAAAGTCAGTTTAAAGTAATTACTATCAGAGAATCTAGGATGCTCAGTGGATTGGGAGACAGTCTGGAGATGGAAGATCCTAGGTTCAAATCTAGTTTCAGATACTTCCTAACTGTGTGACTTTGGACACATCACTTAATCCCCACTGCCTAGCCCTTACTGGTCTTCTGCCTTGGAATCAATATGTAGTATTGATTCTAAGATAGATGGTAAGAGTTTTAAAAAAGAAAAGGAAAGGAATTAGTCTTTGATATTATGTTAAAGTGGGAACACCTGCTTCAGAGAGCAGCCATCAAAGGGTTGGAGTCTGCAAAATTTGTAGACCATACTTTCAATCAATCGACCAGCATTTATTAAGGACCTGTCATGTGTCAGACATTGGGCTAAGTGCTGGGGATACAAATACAAAAGTGAAATGGCCTTTGTCCTCAAGGATCTGACATTCTACTGGCAGAATAAAGTAGGTGCACGGGTCAGAGTCATGTTTAGTACAGGATATATGCAAAATAAAAATAGTGATGTATGTGTACGTGGGAGGAAAGAGAGAAAGGGGAGATTAGGAACGTCCACTGTGACCATCAAGAAAGTCCTCTTGAAAGAGGTGGTCCTAGAGTTGAGCCAAGTGGCCAAAGAGTAGGCACTTGGTGAAATTCTTTGGATTGATTGATTATGAAATTCTTGATAATTGAGTGGGTACTTGATGAAAGAATTCGAACAAACAAACGTGATAAAAAAGAGAATTCAAACAAAAATTTTCTTCACTTTTCTTTTGCTTGTTCGAATTCTCTTTCACAAAATGACTAATGTGGAAAGTTGTTTTATACTACTAAAAAAAAAGAAAATACTCTAGTCACACACACACACATCAATGTGTGAACATCAAGGATAATCCTCCAGTTATCTAGAGTTGTTTGTGATCCTGGATACAATAGTGTGCAAAGTATTTTTATGGCTCAAACCCTTTGCAAACCCTTTGCAAATTTCCTATTCCCTCTATTCTATTCTAACAAGTTATATGCAAAAAAAAATAATAATAATACCTCTCCTCAGGTATGAGTCATAGAAATCAGAAGAGGGAATGACTCAACTCAACAATGTCTCTCCAAAGACAACTGAGTGGAGTGGGCTGGAGGATAGACCAGCATATAGAGTCACCCCTCCCAGAGGGGCTAAGAAGCTGATATGGTCCATTTCAGGACCCAACACTGATGGATGATGCAGCATTAGTGAGGCAATGTGGGCATATAGTGGAGAGGAGAGCCCAGGGCTTGGACTCAGGTTTATAATCCCACTTCGGACACTTACTAGCTGTATGACCCTAGATACAACCTCTAGTTAAGTGGACCTCAGTTTCCTCATCTGTAAAATGAAGGATGACAGACTCAATTGCCTCCAAAGGCCCTTCTAGCACTAGATCTATGACACTTTACTTAGAAGACAAAATGGGTTTGCTATAATTGTTGATGAGGCAGATGTTTAAAGGCTAATTTTATTCTAGAGAGAATCTAGAATTAATTTGTTCAGAGATGAATTCCACTGACTTGGCATTGGGAAACAAAGATGGAATCAGGGAATGGGGTTGTCCTGGGTATAGAAGAATATAATCCCATCCATCTTTCCTGGGACCTCATAGGATTCCATACAAAAGTAACAATAATGATTAAAAATAGAGAAACCTAGGGACTGAGATGGCACAGTGGCTAGAGAGCCAGTCCTAGAGTTGGGAGGAGCTTTAGCTGTGTGGCCCTGGGCAAGTCACTTAACCTCAGTTGGCTGACCCTTGCCCTTCAGTCTTAGAATTGTCACTAAGAGAGAAAGTAAGGGTTACAGGAAAGAAAGAAAGAAAGAAAGAAAGAAAGAAAGAAAGAAAGAAAGAAAGAAAGAAAGAAAGAAAGAAAGAAAGAAAGAAAGAAAGAAAGAAAGAAAGAAAGAAAGAAAGAAAGAAAGAAAGAAAGAAAGAAAGAAAGAAAGAAAGAAAGAAAGAAAGAAAGAAAGAAAGAAAGAAAGAAAGAAAGAAAGAAAGAAAGAAAGAAAGAAAGAAAGAAAGAAAGAAGATAGTGTCCTTCAATGCTAGAATAGACAAGTGGATCCCAAGTAACAATTATACTCCAATCATCTCATGAAGGGCACTTGAAGCATATGCCCCTATAGTCTCTACAAGTGACTAAGCTTCCATGAACTGAGAAGAGAAGAGTCTAGAGGGCCTTTGGAAAATCATATGTGTCAATGGTGGGCACCATGACTAATGTGTCTAAACCCAGCAAATACCAGTTCTAGTTCAGGTAAGAACTGTTCACAATTAGCTAGAACAAAACTGAAGTATCAAGGTGGTTCAGTGGATAGAGTCAGGGAGACCCGAGTTCAGTTCCAGACTCAGACACTTACTAGATGGGTGACCTTGGGCAAATCACTTAACCCTCTTTGCCTCTGTTCAGTTTCTGCATTTGTAAAATGATCTGGAGAAGGAAACGGCAAACCACTCCAGTACCTCTGCCAAGAAAACCCCAAAAGGGATCATGAAGAGTTAGACTTGACTGAAACAACTGAATAATAAGTTCAGGCATGGCTCAGGTGAGTCCAGAGATTTCTACTTGGGTTGGAGCACATCAGAATTCTCTGAGGCTACATGAAACTCAATACAAAGAAATTTATTTAACAATTAAAGATTTTAAGAGGACACAATCACTGATTCAGGGGAATATCAATCCCTTTTACCTTCACATTTGCCCTAACAATAGTGTCCTGTTAAAAAGCTATATTTGACTTGCAATGCAGAAGGGGATTCTGGCAAGCATAGAAAGCCTCATAGGTTGAGCTGTTTATACCTCTGGTGTACAGAAAGACACAACAATGGTTCAACCCATAATCCTCTGGATCAATCAAATAAAAAGGACAGGCTCCTTGCCCACTTAAAGAAAACAGCGGGTTACCCTACATTAAACAGATGCCTCTTTTACCTTCAACTCAGGAGTTTGAGCATAAAATCAGAGCAACTCTGGCCCTTCAAGACACTGGCAGACACTGTATTTGCATCCCACACATCTAGAATAGTGCTTGACACATAGTGGGCTTTTACTAAGTAAAAATATGTATAATGCATTTTAAAAATAAAATATACAACAAATAAAATAAACGTAAATTTAAACTATTAATTGATTGATAGTACGGTCAACAAATTCTACAGGCACTGCCCTTTGATTTCTACTCTCTGAAGTAGAGAGCTACAGGCTTAATGCATAAATATATTAATAGCATTCCTATACTCCAAAGAAGCATGGAGGAACAGAGTAGAGCCTAATGATGGAGAATATCCTGGGACCATTGAGATCAATGATTAAGCCAGAGCCATTTGGGACTTGAAATTCTCCAGTGCTCGAGGCAACTAGGTAGCTTAGTGGAGAGAGTGCCAGGCCTGGAGTCAGGGGTGTCTGGATTCAAATCTGACCTTAGACATTGTCTAATTGTGCGACCTTGGGCGAATCACTTAACCCCAATTGCCTAGCCCTTGCCCTTTCTCTCCTAGAGTTGTTACCAAGACAGAAAGTTAGGGTTTAAAAAAAAAAGAAGAAATTCTCTAGTGCTTAAGGATGGAAGGGTCATCTGAGTAACTCAAAGAGTAAGTCACTCAACAAATATAGCACTTACTATGTTCTAAGCACTAGGAATACACACAAAGAAAAAGGCAAGGTTTCTATACCTACAGTACTCACATTCCAATGAAGGAAACAACAAGAAAACAACTCTGTACATAGAAGGAGTATACAATGTATATTGGGAAATAACCCTGAAAAGAAGTCCTTCCCTCTGAGAGAATCCCTAGGCAAGGGGAATAAGGAAAGGGTCCTTGCAGAACACGGGATTTGAGCTGAGTCTTGAAAGAGGGTAGGGGAGCCAGGAGGTAAAGGTGCAGAAGAAGAACTTTTCTGGAAGCCTTCAGGCAGATACGAGTAGAATTAGGACAGAGCTGTCAGGAAAACCCAGAAAAGAGGGAGCTTTGGGGAGAAAGTGATCAATAGTGTCAAAATACTGAGAGGTTATAAAGGATGAAGAATGAGAAAAGGATGCTAGATTTGGGAAATGAGAAACCATTGACTACTTTGAAGAAAGACGTTTCAGTTGAATGATGAGGTCAGAAATAAGGAACTCAGTAAGAGAAATGATATTCCCCCATTATGTGCATGGGATGTGAAATACCTCATCAAAACAACACACAAAATAGAAAGTTTGCAAAGTTTTCTACATATATTATCTCATTTTATTCTCACAGTAAGCCTGGGAGCTACATACTTTTATTATTCCCATTTTGCAAGCAAGGAAACTAAAACTGACAGCATTTAAGGGACTTTCCCATTGTCACATTGCTAATAGGATTCAAATTCAGGTCTTTTTGACTCCAAGTTCAAAACTCTATCCACTCTGCCATCAAGCTGCTTCAATGACTCCAAATTTTTCTGAAAATGGTGTCAGAAAATTGCTTTCTCGAGACCTATAATTCAGAGATAATTTCTCTTCTGTGATGAAGCTTCAGATTAGTACTTAATGGAGATATTCTCTCAGAGATGAAGGAAAGAATCATCTAAAGGAATCAGCAGTATCATCATTAAGTCCTGGACTCTACATATCTCACCCAAAAAGAGGCATAAAAGACTGAGAAGATTAGGATGTGTTTGAACCATAGTGCTTTGAATTAGAGAACTTAGGGTCAGTACTGGGCATTATTGATGGAGAAAATGGAGGGAAAAGGTGTAGGGAAAATGTAGGTAGCCAGGGGTCCTCCCTTGCCCTGGTAGCCTGATAGGGAAATTGACCAGGCTTTTCTTTTAGACTATAATTATGCTAGGGATAGTTAATTAAATTGAACCAGACTTCATTGATAGCCAGATAGGTTTTTTGAAACCTTGAATCTCACACTAGGTTCAAGTCCTTTTTTTTTTTTTTGCATAGAAGTTTCAACAAGTCTCAGCAATCCTAGCAGGATTGGTTTCTCTTTTTGACCTGTGTGCTCTTTTGGCATCATTCAGGTTAAATATATGCTTCTGTGGCACTATATAGATATCTGTGCTCCTTTGGCACTATGTAGATCAGGTCTGCGCTCCTTTTTGTTCCCATTTCTTTGAATCAGACATATGTACTAAGTCCCATAAGTCTAAGGCCTTTTTGGGCAGGCAGTTACAGTTAGAACTAATGAACATAGGAAAATCTACACTAATGTAATAATCAAAAATCTTTCAATTTAGGTATATGACGTGCTTAGGAAAATTAAATTGCACATGCAATTATAAGAAACATGCTAAAATTCAAATATATATATATGTATCCTATGATCAGTGACAATCAAAAAATAATAAATATATATATATATATATATATATATATCTTACAAGCAGTATCACTTAAGGAGGGGTAGAATATAAAGGTTCTTACCCAAGAATTTAGATGCATTTCCTCTTAACTTATCCATGGTCCATGGTGTGAGTGCAAATGAGGTAAAAATCAATAATACATTGAAGTAAATACAAAAATTTTCATAAAAAAGTCACAAAATGCAAATCAAGTCAATACAGGTCATTAATACAGGTCCCTAATACAGTTTAACAAAATTCACAAAATACAAGTTTTTCAAATACAAGTTGTTATGGATTTCTATAAATGCACAAATATAGATAAGGGGGTCAAATACAGGATGGCACAGATAAAGTAAGGGAGTAGACAAGTTCTTCTTCGCTATGTTTAAAGGGAGACAAAAACTGAAAAGGGTTAATAGCAACAAAACAACAAAAGCAATAGAATTTCAGGGGCACCATTTTCTGCCCCACATGGAGGGGTAATAACACTGAGCAGTTCATGGATGAGCTCCACTTAAGAGATATTGTTGTGGGTCATTTGATTTGAGTTATCTGTCTGATTTATATTCCCAGAATTATCATTTGTAAAATGGCAATTTCTGAAAGTATTCCTGTAATTATTCTGATAGTTGTTCCTGAAATTGTTATTTCTATAGTTGTTGTTCCTGAAATCATCATCATCATCATTATCATCATTATTATTATTATTATTATTATTATTATTCCAGTAGGTATTATTCCTGATTGCCTGGAATAGATTTCTACAATTCATCATTTTGTGGCCCTTCTTCTCACAGAAGTGGCAAGTCAAGGATTGAAAATTAGATTCTCAGAGAGGGGCAAGTAGTATTGGTGTAGTATCATGCCATCTTTCCTGTTTATCTATTTTATTCCATAAAGTTTTCAGATCCTTTTGTATTATTTCTAGTAAATCATTAGTTTCTGCTGTTTTTCTCTGCATGTCCTTTTGAGACATACACAGCAGTCCTTCTCAATTCTTCCAGACCCATTTCTGGCCATTTGGACAATGTGTTTTAAAATAGTCTTGGACCACCCTGCAAGAATTATTAGCAAATTGATGTCATATTTGTCTGATATCCCTTTTGGTAGAAAGGTTCAGATCTAGGTACCAACCTCCCAGCTCAATGAGCTGATCCATAATTTGGGAGGGAACTTCATCTTTAGATTGTATAAGGTGGTCAAATTTTGTCCAAACATCTGGTCTTTCAGCACATTCTCACATTGCCTTGAGAATAGCTTCCCTAGCATTGTTTAATTGTAAGTATTGTGCAGGAACATTATAGTCTATTGAGGATCTTGAGGTAGCAAGTGTACTGCATTGCACCTTCAGGCTTTGTTAACCTGAGAGATGATGTTATTTCTCTCACATTCTGTTAGAAAGGCCTGAAGTAATTTTTCAACATCCTTATAAGGATCATACTGGAAGAATATACCGGCCTTCTTTTTTATTACAGCAATCGGTTCATCTTCAAAGCTAGGTAGATCCCTTGTAAATTCTTTTATATCCTAGGGTGTGAAAGGAGTATGATGTCTTAAATTTACCACATCCCCAGTTTGTCCTATTTTGGGCACTTCCATTAAGGGGAAAAGAAAATCACAGGACTCATTCTGTGGTCTCAGTTTCTTTTGAGTTTGCATGCCGACTGAGGCAATATGGGTGGGAACCAGTGCTGGGATTGATTGTGGGCTGGGAGAAGAGACAGGATATAACAGGGTAACAGGAGAGGGAGCAGGGGAGTCAGAAGGAGAGTGAGGGTTAGCCAGGAGGTACACAACATGAGAGAGGAGTTTTTCCACCTGAGATATATAAGAAGGATCCATCTCTATTTTAGGATCTTCTTCTCTAAGTAATTTGGAAACAGGTTCACAAAAACTTGAACTTGAATTAAACATTTAAGGCTTGCAAAAATTCAAATTAGGATTAGACAGTTCAATAGGATCCTCATTTTCCACTGGACCATGCAAAAAGTGTTTGAAATGTTCAAATTGATTTTGTACTGCTGCTTGTATTTTTTATTTCATTTTCCTATTTGCAGCCTTTTATATCATAATATTTAGAATTAGGAAAAGCAGATTTCCTAGAAGCATTATGACAAAAAAAGGCACTCAGAAACCTTAAAGGTTTCCAATTTGGCAAAAGCCAAAAGGCTTTCATATAAGGTGATGATCATATTGCGTTTATTTATTTATTTATTTTATTTAACTGTCTATTTATTTGTTTATTTATTTAATTATTTGTGATGGCATAGGAAAAAAATTTTTTTGCTATATATTTAAAATGCACAGCATCCTGAACTCATGTTCAATATTCTTTGGCTCGAAGTTGGTCAGCCAATGGAGCTCAGTGTTTGACCTCTGTAATAGTTACTATCAGATCTCTATGACCAAAAAGATAAGAAAAAGGTAACCATTATTAAATTCTACCCATTTGAATCCTGTCCCCAAGAGATTTCTGGGTTCCCCATCACTTTTCAGTAGCTCATGGGGAAAAAGTAATTGGTGACAAGTCTATATGAGACATAGCCCAAGAAAAAAGGGTATGATGCTCAAGTACTCTAGCTTACCTCCTCAATGTATGCCTTGCTGCTGAAGGAGTTAGCTAAGTATGAAGTACTGTACTATGATATAGTACAGAAGAAAGAAAGAAAGAAAGAAAGAAAGAAAGAAAGAAAGAAAGAAAGAAAGAAAGAAAGAAAGAAAGAAAGAAAGAAAGAAAGAAAGAAAGAAAGAAAGAAAGAAAGAAAGAAAGAAAGAAAGAAAGAAAGAAAGAAAGAAAGAAAGAAAGAAAGAAAGAAAGAAAGAAAGAAAGAAAGAAAGAAAGAAAGAAAGAAAGAAAGAAAGAAAGAAAGAAAGAAAGAAAGAAAGAAAGAAAGAAAGAAAGGAAGGAAGGAAGAAAGGAAGAAAGGAAGAAAGAGAGAGGGGAAGGGAGAGAGGGAGGGAAAGAGGGAGAGATGGAGAGAGGGAAGAAGTGAGGGAGGAAGGGAGGAAGGAAACAAAACTAGAGAGTTAGGGGAGAATAGACTTCAGGTGACCCAAGATGACAACGTATGAGGAGTGAAATCAGTGCTCATTGTGCTGAAGAAAAATAATAATGTGAACTGCTTATTTGGAGAGAAAATAAGCAATAGCAAGCTTTTGGAACTGGTGTACCTAGACAACCTGTTTCTGGAAGGAGAACAAAAGAAGTTCCCTAGGGAATGATGAAGTACTTCACCTGGTATGCATGAGATTACCAGACAAGAACCATAAATCTCCCATTGTAGCCAAAGTTTGAAGAGAAAAGTGCTTTTCTATAAATGCTTTCCTCACCATGCTAGAAGTCTAGAACAACACCAAGTCATTCTCATAAAAATTCGTAGCTGCAGAATTGTAGCCACACATTGCTGTACATGTGGGGGGGACTTAAGCTATGCATTTAGCCTACTATGTGCAATTATAACTGGATATTATATGCTCTGTATTTGCATGCATCTAGGACAATTGTCTATGACTAGATGATCTGTATATCTTGTGATTTATGCCTATAGTTCTACATGTACACAAGATGTGATTCATAGGAACTATACGTTCTTTGTTAAAAGGAAAGACCCATTCAATAAAGTTCCATCCAAATGAGGGTACCACATTTCTCATGAAAGCCCAGCTTCCAAAGCTAGCCTTCATTGAAATATCTAGGTTTGAAATTCCATGAAATATGTGCCTAGATGCAGGGGATTTCATCACATGATGAGAAGAGATTATAGACAACCAAATGGTACAATTCAAAGAATACCAGACTTGAGTCAGGAAGACCTGAGATCAAATCCAAGCTTAGAATCTTTTAAGCTATTTGACCCTGGACAAGTCATTTTACCTCACTCTGCCTCAGTATTCTCATTTGTTAAATGGGGATAATAATAATAACTACCTCCCAGAGTTGTTGTGAGGACCAAATGAGACACTATGTAAACTACTTTGGAAACCTTAAAGTACAATATAAATGCCAGCTATAATTTCTATTATTGTGATGATGATGGTGGTGGTGATGATGATGATGATGATGAAGGAAGAAGATATGAAACTACAAGAGAAATGAGTAAGTAAGTGCAGCATCCTGGAAGTTTTGGTTTGTTTCTGACTTGGTGAGAGCAGAGAGCTTAAACCAAACAAAATCATTTTTATTGGCCTTGGCCTTCTTAACCGACTTCAGTTTGTTCTAAGCTTCAGAATTCTTGATACCATTCTTTTTTAAAAATATTTTTATTTCCTTAAATATTTCCTAACTACATGTTTAAACAAACTCTTACTTTCCTTCTTAGAATCAATACTAAGTATTCTTTCCAAGGCAGAAGAGCAGTAAGGGTTAAGCAGTGGGGGTTATGGGACCTGCCTCAAGTCACATAGCTAGGAAGTATCTGAAGCCAAATTTGAACCCAGGACCTCTCTCTCTAGTCTGGCTCTTGATCTACTGAGCCACCTAGCTGCTTCCTCTAATTACATGTTTAAATTTTTTTTAACATTCATTTTTTAACATTTTGAGTTCCAAATTCTCTCCCTCTGGTCCCTTCCCCACTCCCTTGAGAAGTTTAGCAATATAATATTGATTATAGATATGAAATTATGCAAAATATATTTCCACATTAGGCAGGTTGCAAAAGAAAATACATATACACTTTAAAAAGCCAAGAAAAACAAGAAAAAGTGAAAAAAGTATTCTTTAATTCATCAGTTTTCTCTCTGGAGGTGGATAGCATTTTTCATCAAGGATCCTTTAGAATTGTCTTGACACTATTGTTAGAAGGCTATATCATGGTTACTTATTCACCCTCTGTTATTTGACCTTGTTTTCGTCTTCTACATAGCTTTTCAAAACTCTGAATTTGTTGGTGAATTCTCTGTTCATCCACATGAACAATTTTTTCCATTTCCTCCTCATTGGACATGTTTCTCTCTCTGTCTTCAGAATTTCTTATTCAGATCTTCCCGTTTCTCCTGGATTTAATTCCCCTGAGGAATTTTAGTCAACGTGATCTTATCCACTCTCCAAAATCTCTAAAATTTGGAAATGAAATCATATCTCCAAAAATCTAGGGTGTATGTCAACGTAACATTCTTTTTGACAAGCTTGGTCTAGCTGCCTTGAGATGGAGCCCAAGGCACTTAAAGACCCTGAAAGTTGTACAGTATTTCTTTTCTGCTCAGGAAGAAAACAAGCTATCTTAGGCTCCAACACAGAGGCAGTTTTTATATCTCTCTGGAGAGGGACTCGAGGGAAAAGAATTGGAGAGAAAGAGGCAGCAGCAGTGACAGCAGCAGCAAAGAAAAGAAATTTTCTAGAAGACAGATTCTGAGCTTCATGGTGGCTGGAGCCCTTTCCTTTTCCTGCTTCGCAACTTAGTTTATTATAAGAATCTACAGCTAGGGGGAATAAACTAAAGTTACTCAAAGAGACTTCTGGAAAAATGGAAAGTTTAGGCCACTCAGTTTTTCCTCTTTCTCTGTTTTCTGTTTCATTGCCACCTGTAATTGGCAGCATGGTTCATTACCAAGTGCTTCTTTTCATCTGAATTTTGCAAACCTGTCATTTACATTTTTAACAATGGTTTACTTATAATCCAAAGAAATAAAATAAAGAGGGAAAGCAGATCAATAAATGGATGGATGGATGGATGAACAGGCAGCCAGAAAGATAGATAGATAGATAGATAGATAGATAGATAGATAGATAGATAGATAGATAGATAGATACAAAAATACAGTAGCTCTTTCTGTGTTAGCCAAAAATTAGAAACTAAGGGGATTAATCTTCTTCTTCAAGAATGGATAACATATTGTAGTACATCAATGTAATGGAATATTATTTTGCCAAAAGAAATGATGAAAAAGAACAATTTCAAAGGAAACTTGAGAGACATGTATGAACTGATTCAGAGTGGAATGAACAGAACCTGGGGGAAAAAACATTCAAAAACTGATAACATTACAGATAAAAACAACTTGGAAAGACTATAGAACTCTAGTCAACGTGATGATAAACAATGAGGCAAAAGAATGAAAATAAAAAGTATCACTCACATTCTGAAAGAGAGGTGGTTTAATTTAAGATGATGAAAGACATGAACATTTTTGCGCATGGCTAATATGGAAATTTGTTTGGCCAGAGAAAGCAGCTACATGAGGGCTTTATTCATCTGTTTTTCCTTTTATTTGCTTGGGGTTTCTGGGGGTTGCAAAGAGGTGGTGTGAGAGACAGATTAATTTAGAAAGAAAACAACAATAAAGAATATTTCTGCTATGATACAGCACATTTATTTCAATATAATTTAATGCTGGGCAGTGTTGCTTTGAATTAAAACTACATTGCCATTTTTTTGTTTTATTTTTAAATGACTCCTTTTTACTAAAAATATATTGGGAAGAAGTTGAGAATTTTGATATGAGGTCCAAATACATTGCATCCTCATGATACTGATTATATATTTATACGTTTCTCAAATATTCTCCACCCTGTCTTCCTCCTCTGGTTCTAGATGACTTCAAATGAGTATTTTTTAACCTGGTCTTTTTTTTCTAATCCCTCCTTTCATCAATGTAAGAAGCTCCCAGTGAAGAACATCCTCTATCAGTTAAAATTATCTCCTTCTCTGAAATATCTCCCATCTCTGGTAGATTATTATCATTAAAATTATCTTCTATCTCTGAAATGCCCAAGAGGAGTAGTGTCAAAGTCAAATAGAAATGGATCCCTGTAGGCATTACATTGGCTTAGAATACCATGTATTATTGATTTAGAAGACCACAAATTACCATTTGTGTATCACGTTTTAGTTTATTTTGTTAAACATTTCCCAATTACATTTCCACCTGGTTGTTCTCCCCTCTGCTATTGGGTAATTTACCTCACAAACCTTCTGTGTGACACCTCTGCTCCAGTGTACGAGGATATATCAGTTTAATATTAAATTCTACTCTATCACTTACCCCTTTTCCTATACTACCTTTTTAAAAAATCAGGCATTCCTAGCTGTATGATACTGAGCAAGTCACTTACCTCCCATTGCCTAGCCCTTGCCACTCTTCTGCCTTGGAGTTAATATCTAGTATTAATTCTAAGACGGCAAGTAAGAGTTTAATTTTAAAAATGTATTAAAAATTTTGGCATAGGGGGAAGCTGAGTGCCTCAGTGTATTGAGAGTCAAGCCTAGACATGGGAGTCCCAGGTTCAAATCTAAACCTCAGACACTTTCTAGCTGTGTGACCCTGGGCAAGTCACTTGGCCCCCATTGCCTAGTCCTTACCACTCTTCTGCCTTAGAACCAACATTCTAAGACAGAAGGTAAGGGTTTAAAAAATTAAATTAAATTAAGGCATAGCAATAATCTGAGACAATCCTGAAGGATTTATGAATGGGAATGCTGTCTACTTCCAGAGAAAGAACTGTTGGAGTCATCTTTCATATCAGTGTATCTTTGGCTTTATTTTGAGGTTTTGATTATGTATGAGTTGGCTCTTACAACAGTGGCCAATATGGAAGTGTGTTTTACATGACAATAAAAAATGAAATTTGAAAAATAAATCAATCGTCTAATTTAGAAAAATTAAGTAAAATTACAATATAGCATTCTATGGATACATCCCAGTCTTGGGTCTTATTCTAGCAAATCTTAATGAATAGATTTTTAAAAAAGGATTTAAGAAGATTGCTCTATGTAGAACACTCAACTAAGTACAGGGATGCAAGTAAAAAAAAATCTCCTCCTTAGAGAAATTCACATTTTAATTGGAGGAGACAACACATGTGGGGGGGGGGAGGGCAGTTTCAGATGCAAGACAAGATGGAAAAGCCTGCAGTCCTTAAGGCACAACTGCAAAACAGATAGTAATGCATCTTCTTTCATATGATTTCCTCTGCTGAAAGTGTATCCCATTCTGATGTTGAGCAATTTGACAGTGCCAAGGGCTTGGATGGTGAGAATCCTCTTTTCTGCCTCTTCAGCATCTGTGGCTGCTGAGGGAGGGAGGACACAGGGGCTACAGCACCTCCACAGTCAGGTCCTATCTCCAAGAATTGCTCCCCTGGAGTCAGATTTGCCTCCTTGAGTTAGGATCTCTGGTTCATCTTGCTTAGTCTCCATTCTTGGTCCATTTGTATAGATAGATGCGGCCACAGCTTTTTATTGCTGGCTCCTTTCTTATATCTCCTGTGAATTACTGAATATCTCTACTGTTCTCTTCCCTTCCACCTTGTAGCTACTCTCCATAGTTTCTAGTTTGGTGGATTCTGTGAGCAGATTTCTTCCCCTTTCATTTTGGGTTTAAAGCTCCTTTCAATAGACTCCCAGTTCTCCAGGAAAATATTCTCTTTTTTTTCTTCATTAAATTCTTTATTACAGTTCTTGTGATATAATAATACTTGATGTCTATGGTATAGGAGAAGAGATGCTAGAGAGAGAGAGCCACAAATCATGGGGTTTAGAATAAAGTCCTGTAATTGAGTCTCATTTGACAAATAAATAAACTGAGGCCCATCAAGGTCAAATGATTTATTCAATATTCACAGCTGTTTAAGTAGTATAGCTTAGTTTCAAATGTAGGCTTGTTTACTTTAAGCCAAACAAGGAAAATACATTCTTAACAGCCTATATTAGGTATATTCTATCCATCCTTAACTAAGCTTGCCATTCCTGTAATTTAAGTAAAAACCATGTCTCATTTTAAGATAACATCTTCTTAATCAGCAATTCAGTTCTCAAATCTATTTTTCTCTGAGCAAGTCAGGGGCACACAGGTAGTAAATGGCTGGGGCTGGATTTGAACTCAGGCAGGCCTTCTTGACTCCAAACCTAACACTCTATCCATACTGTGCCACCTAGCTGTCCCCCTTGCCTTCATTATACAGCAATGATGAATATGCCCCTTGCACCTCTAAGGCTTTCAGTTTCTTCCTCAAGTAATGGAAGACTGGCCAAATGGGAGTCCAAACACTCAAGAAGATATTCAGTATATTTTGCTTGATTATGTAGATTTTTGTTGAGTTTACCTCTGGGGGTGCTCTGAAGGGGAGAGCAGAATCCTCTATTACTCATATCTGGGAGAAGACTCAGCAAACATCGGTACAAGGGATTGTACCAGGCAGAGCATGCTGTACATGCTCCCAAGGAGTGTGCTCACAATGGCCCGTTCCCTCTTACACCCCATACTCTGTAATCCCTACTAATGTTTTCTAAGTGCCTTCTGGATTATCATGTGCATCCACTTTAAACTGTCAGATTCAGGGACACCATCAAGTCATCCAGTTTGTTTTTATTTTCTCTTTCGTCTTGTAGTCATCTAATTTGATAAGTCTTGAGGGTTTCTCCATCACACAATGGATCCATGTTCTGGGGAAAGAACAGAACTCTTTATTATTAATTAATATTTCAATTAATTATTAAAATTATTAATTGAATATTATTATTATTTTTAGTATTATCAGGTTGACAAATGTTCACTGCTTCTCAACAGAAGGTCACCAACCACCACCACTTGTCCCATATCCTATTGTTCTTATTGGATATTTCTCACCTGATAACAATGGAGAATACATAGTTATTCCTTAGAGAACAAGCCTCTACTTCCTATTAAGGGTATCTGGCTCTTTTGTCTTTGGGAAGAACCTCACATCTGTTAATATTTAGTAGTCCTTCTTCCAGTTTTCTCTTGTATGACATTCTTTCATCCTACAGAGTCTTCTAATGGTTGGGATTTTTTTCTGCCCCTTTAGATCACTTTTCTTCTATGGAATCATTTGGTTATAGTCTTTATCTGTGTTCTTAAGGAACCTAACCTTAGTGTCCCAGATAATCTGTAGAATAGAGAACTATCTCTTGAATCCATTTACCATTGCTCACAATGAAGTGAGGTCTTCTTCCTAGAAAGATGGTAGAAATGGCACCCTAGTGGCAAAGTGTCAATTTGTTTTTAATTTTTGGTTTTGTCTCATTTTTTCAGCCATCCAGCTTGACAAGTCTTTAGGGTTTCTCCATAACACATTGGATTAATGTCCTGGGAAGTGAGCAGACCTCTTTATTATTCTCAGGTTATCAGGAAAATAAAAACAAATTAGTATTCTGCCATCAGAGTGCTATTTCTACCATCATTCTAGGACAAAGCATTTCTTCCTTTGGAGCATAGATGGTAGTCACTGGTTTGTAGCAGAAACTCAAACATCACAACTCCATATCACTGCAAATTCTCCCTCGATACTTGCTGGTGGTGAGATCCTCTGTTCTTTCTCCTTCTTGCCAGTAATTCCCATAGAGAACTGTTGTGGTCAATTACTTGTGAGACTTCAACTTGAGCTATATCACTCCACTCACCTTATTTGATTCACAACTTGACAGCCCCATTCAACTTCTCTTCTTATACTAACCTCCTACTTCTACTTACCTCTACTACACTTACCTACAACTTCTAACCTCTTACTTTTCTTTCTTAATCTTTTCTAATCTTCTTCTTGAGCTCTTCCATTCTTTCTTCTTCCTTGAATCTCCTTCCTTTTCCCCATTTAATTTTTCCTCAAATCCTTCTAAGTTTTCTCTCTCCAAGTTAGACTGTGAGCTCCTTGAAAACAGTGACTCCTTTCTGCCTCTCTTTGTATCTTCAGCACTTAGCACAGTGCCTGGCACATAATAGACCCTTAGTAAATATTTATTGATAAATTAACCCAAATTTATTCTCTGACTTTTTTCTGATAGCACATTTCCTCTGATGGTTAGAGTTAGGGTTAGTATTAAACTAATACATTTAGGGGCTGTCCTTTTTTCTGCCATCAGATTGTGGCCCCACATTTCACCCTATTTTGGTGTCCAGTGACTAATACTCCCATTTCCCTCTAACTATATATCTTGTATTAGCCTTTACAAAGTAATATTTACTTCAAAAATAGTCAGAATTGTAACCAGCAAAAGATGAAATGATATGCTTAGAAGATCAAACCTTTGTTTCCCCAATCATTTCATCTTTTCTTGGATACAGAACAAAATATACCAACACCTCAAGGGCATAATCCCCCTTATACTACCTAGATCTAGGGTAGGGTTCCTATATTACACTGGCCCCATTATATTCATGTTCAAAACCAGCAGTGCTTCTCCTGAAACCTTTGGAACCTCAGGGCATTCGTTGCTAAGCTGGTTATAACCCTTGTCTGGATCCCTGGATTCCTACATCCCTGTCACTCATACTTGCTCTCGGTCCAGAGAGGAGACTCTACTCTCTGCAAGTGGAATAGAAAAGAATGAATGAAAAATCCAGATTCTGGAGTTTGGAGGAAAGACTGACTATATAATGTTGACAAAGGCAGAAAATAGAAGTAAAGCATCATTAGGATTTCACAAGGAAGGACCAGTTAACAGGTTCAAAAAACCCTGATCAGCAGGAAGGGCTGAAGCCTTGAGGTGGTTCCCACCAAAGAGCTGTTACTATTGATGGTGAATATGCATTGGAGAAAGGGATGCTTGAGTCATAGTTATTATTCTGTTTGCTAAACCTGTTTTTCAGAAATCTGTCTGATTTGTTTCTCAAATCCACTAAATGCCTTCCTGCTTCTGAGTTTTGGTTTATGTCTTTCTTTCTACCTGAGATATCCTCCTCCTCTTCTTCCTCTCTTTTAGCCTATAGCAATTCTATCCATCTTTCAAATTTGCATAAAAGGCTACTTCATGTCCAACCTCTGACAATTACTAGCTGTGTGACCTTAGACAAGTCAGTTCAGTTCTTTGTACTACAGTGTTCTCATCTGTAAAATGGACTGATAACATTTAATCTACCTACCTCAAAGGGAAGTGGAAGAATACACACTTTAAGGTAACACAGAAATGTGCACTATTATTTATGACTGCCAATTGGTTGGATTTTTAGTAATTTACACTATATTTTATTATAGAAAAGTGCTTCCTACTGATGAACCAAGGCATTTTGGGGAAAAAAGCACTTTGTAAGCTGTAAAGAAACATCATAATTTGAGTTATCATTTTAGATAGGCACAGGAATATTCTGGCAAATGTTCAAAAAATTGCTTTCCAAAAACATATATCACCATTTTCTCCATTGTATTCATAAGTCTAGATGATCAACAAAACAATAAACCAAGTCCTGATTCAAAGCATCTACTGATTTCCAAGGTGGACATGCTCATATTGAAAATTTAACAATCAGTTCTTGTAACCTGGTTGGAGCTGGTTCCAGCTCTGGTATCAATATCATCCTCATGGGTGACATCATATTAGTCTTGTATAATTAAAAAATACACTGTGGGGTGGGGTGGGACAGCTAAGTGTCTCAGTAGATACAGTACCAGACCTGGAGATAGGAAGTCCTGGTTTCAAATCTAGCCTTAGACCCTTCCTAGCTGTGTGAACCTGGGTAAGTCACTTAACCTCATTTGCCTTAACCTTATCACTCTTCTGCCTTGAAATCTATACTTAGTATTAATTCTAAGACAGAAGATAAGGGTTGTTTTTTTTTAAGGACACTAGACTTGGAGGTACAAGAGACCTGGATTTAAATCCTGCCTCCAACACCTACTAGAGGTACGGTCAAGTATAAGCAAAGCATTTATCCTTTCTGATCTTTTCTTTCCCCATCTGTAGAGTGGGTATAATAAAACCCATTCCTTGGCTACGGGAGGGGGGTGAGAGAAGGGGAGGGAAAGAACATGATTCATGTAACCATGGAAAAATATTCTAAATTAATTAAATAAATAAACTTAAAAATAAAACCTAGAAAATCTCACAGGGTTGTTGTCATATGTATGTGTACATACAGATACACATCCATTTATATATCTAAATATACATACGTACACATATATGTATGTACATATATAACTTAGTAAAGTTTCGATCTTTTATGAGGGTCAGCTGTTCTTTTTTAAAACAGTCACAATCAGCTGTTTTGGTTTTGATTTGGGCAACCTTATTCTTAAGACTGGTGTAAAGCCACATTGGCTCTTCTGCCCAGAGAGAGAATTTCCTTCACTTTGAGGGAATTATGGTAATAAGAATCACAACTCATTGCGATGGCCAAGGAAAAAAAAATCTCTTCACACAGGTATCATTAATGCAAGTCAACAAGTGTTGTTAATGTTTAATTAACTACATTTAATGCAAATTCAGTAGGTGCTACGGTTGGACAACCAAGATGAGTAGCTGCTGCTATTTCATGGTGACTCCCAGAAATGAGTGGGGATGCAGGGAGACTGATGGGATTTTCTCAAGTTTACATCTCCATCTTCATCAGGGATTTAAGTTCAAGCCCCGCTCGGAGGGAAATTTCACAAGTCCCTCTTCTCCTCCTATATTCTTCTTTTGTGTTCCACCCAACCATGCTCAAGCTTCTAAAATTCACACATCTAGAACTTTTATTGTCTTCAAGAAGTCTGTTTAATTCACTCCCAGATTTAAGGGTTATTATCATAAACCCCTGGAATGTTACTGCTGGGAAGGACCTACAAGATCATCCAATGTACCCTCCTCATTCATTTGCCAACAGTTATTAAATGCCCTTCTTTGTGTGTATAAAACACTGTGGCAGGTAGCTGGGTGGTTCAGTGGATTCAGAGTCAGATCCAGAGATGGGAAGCCCTGGGTTCAAATTTGACCTCAGACACTTCCTAGTTGTGTGACCCTGGGCAAGTCACTTAACCCCCATTGCCTAGCCCTTACCACTCTTCTGCCTTGGAGCCAATACACAGTATTGATTCCAAGATGGAAGGTAAGGATTTAAAAAAATAACAACACTGTGATGGCGGTTAGGGAATATACCGAGTTTAAGTAAGACGCAGTCTTTGCTTTCATGGAAATCACAGACAATGGGGGAACAGGCACCAACACATACAACTACAGTAGGCAAAACTACATGAGAACTTCATTAGAAAGCTATGTCACATAGTATGATACGGGGTCTGAGGGGGGGATGCTGTCACTGCCCCTGGGGATTAGGGAAGAAAGCATTTTAATTAGATTTGAAAGGAAGATGGGGAAGAGCGTGACTAACCCATGAGAAGCAAGATGGTAGTGCTAGGCATGGCATAGAGAGCAGAGTAATCCAGTTTGGCTGGAGTATAAAGCACATGGAGGGATATATGAGTTATGGCTGGAAAAATCATTTGACCTCTCAGAGTCTCGGTTTTCTCATCTGTAAATATACAGTTGTTTCTCTGGGCTCCAATTTCTTCAAGCCATTGGCAAAGACATTTGCCACAGTGGCGGTGCTCTCAAGTTTGGATATCAGGCTAGTTTCAAGGATTAAGAAGAGTTTGCTTTATCCATTCCCCCACTTCTCTATTTAGGCTTCTAGGAACTGTGCTCATAGCTCTCTTCCTAGCATGGGCTTCCCCCTCTATAGAATGGCACCTGATGGAAACCATTAAATGCCAAGGTAGGTAGTTAGAGATAGATCACTAGACCCAAAGACAGGAAGGTTTTTGTTATTCAAATGTTTCAGCCAAGTCGGAGTCTTTGTGGCCCCATTTGGGATTTTCTTGGCAAAAATGCTAGAATGGTTTGTCATTTCCTTCTCCAGCTCATTTTACAGATGAGGAAACTGAGGCAAACAGGATCAAGTGACTTGCCCAGGATTGCACAACTAGTGTTTGAGCTCAGATTTGAATGCAGGTCTTCCTGACTCCTGGCCCAAGGCTCTATCCACTGTGTAATCAAGTTGCCCTCAGAAAGACCCGAGTTCAAATCTAGTCTTCTAGCTTTCCATATCTCTTGTTCCCCTGTGAGCATTAATATATAAAATGAGTGGATGGACGTAATATCAATAAAGATTCAAACATAGGGCAGGCACATTAAGGTGATAAAGAACAGGAGAGAATTTTCCTACCCTATTAGCAAAGGAACTGTGAGTTCCTTTCCTTTTCTCCCCAAATATTTAGTCAAAGTTTTTGCACAAAATCAAGTAATAGTGATAGAAAATCCAAATAGCTTGAATGGAGCTAAGGACTTGGCTTCTGTGACTTTCAGGCATTTTTGCAACAGTCATTTCCCCTTGCTCCCTCCTGGCTCCTGTTCTACTAATCAGTCAACTGGTCTGTGCATTTTTGACTTGCCCATGTGCCTCAGTTGTATTACAGGTAAAAGTGACTTCTCTCTCCTCAAATCTGATGGGGTTCTTTTGGCTTTAGGGGGAAGTGCTGCCTCTGTTCTCTCAGTTAATACTCCATATATATGGATAGACAGACAGATAGACAGGCAGACAGACAGACAGACAGACAGACAGATAGATAGATCATGTATATATGTACTTTCTTTCTCTGAGCTCCAATTTCTTCAAGACATTTGCTACTGTGATTGAGCTCTCAATGAAGAAGCCAAGATTCAAAGATTAGGTTAGTAAGAGTTTGCTCTTCCTGTTTTCCCCAGTTCTTTCTGGGCCTCTAAGAATTGTGCAAATAGCCCTCTTCCCACCTCTTAGTCTGGGCTTCCCCAACCAACTCCCTGAAACGTCACAAGGATCACAAGGGAAAGAGCTCTGTATTGTGGATAGAGCACTGGACATGGCACTGGACAAGAAGACTTGTTTAAAAATGTAAAATGTAAAAATGTTTAAAAATGTAAAAAAAAAAGGGATAGAAGGGGAAGGAATGAACATTTATAAAGTGCCTCCTGTAATGGAGGGAGAGAAATGGAGGCTCCCACCACTGAATTCAGGACCAGAGTGTGGTAGAGATGGAATCTCTCCACCAAAGGGTGGAGAGAGAGAGGGGGGATAGAATGTTTTCCATCTTTCTTTCCCTGGTAAACCCCACACTGGTTGCCTTCAGAATCACAGATTACTACTGTCTCAGAGACTGGGTTGAAATAAGTGCAGGACAGACTGCTTCTCCCTCTCTGAGGAGAGAAATGTAATTTTCCTCCCCCCCACCCCCAAACTCCAAGTCTCCTTTCTTGAATACTATGAAGCAGTCACTTGATTGAGTAAACATCTATTTATTCTAAAGGAACACATGAAAGGTAGGGCAAATGAGTTTGTGGGAAGGTGGGAAATGGGAAGTCCCTAAAGATAACAATTGAACCCCTTTTCCCCAAATCCTGCAGGGTCAGGCTATGCCTGCCTGACCCTCTAGGGTCAATTGTGAGAGCTGTCTTGACTTCTCACTGTCCTAGTTATAATATGAAGTTCAAGAGTTACTTTGGAGGGATGGAGAAGAGATCTTCCTGGGGTGGACAGCTTTATATCAAAGTCCTTTCCATTCCTGTTGTCTGCCACTGGATTCAGGGGGTCTGGCTTCATAGAAGGATGACCAGGGCTCAGAGGTGCTTTCAGAGCAACCTTTCTGAAGGGCTTCCCCAAAGAGAAGTGGAGTCAACTGCTTGGATCTTCTCAGCTCTTCTCTTTTCTCCCTCTGGAATTCTCTGTTCCTCTTGCCCTTCCTCCGCTTGTCTTATTGCTCTGGCAGATTGAGTCTAAGTTTCCCCTCTTACACTACTAAGTGCCAGGCTAAGTACCTTACAGATATTATCTCATTTGATCCTCACTACAACCCTGGGAGGTAGGTACTATTATTATCCCCATCATCTAATTGAAGAAACTAAGGCAGACAGAGGTTAAATGATATGCCCAGGATCACACAGATAATAAGTGTCTAAGATGGAATTTGAATGCAGGTCTTCCTGACTTTAGATCTAGTGATCTATTCACTGTATCACCTAACTGCTTCATTTGTATGAAAAAAATCATTTAACCTCTTGGAGCCTCAGTTTACTCATCTGTAAAAGAGTGATAATAATGCTTATAGAATCTAATCTATTAGAAATATTATAGGGGTTAATTAATACCTGCAGAATCCATATCACAAGTTTATAGTAAGGATAAAAGGAGATAAAGTATGAAAATATTTTATAAACTTTAAATACTATATAAGTATAGTATTACTATTATTAGGCAGGGCTTTTAAGCAGGGGACTGTGGACATATTTATTTTAATATTCTGGCAACCATATTTTAATATATTCAACATATACCCATTTCCTTTGCAATTCTATGTATTTTGGGCATTTAGAAATATTATTCTGAGAAGGGGGTCATGCACTTCACCAGACCACCAAAGGGGTCCCATCACACACACAAAAAAGAATTTCTGTTATAGAAGAACCAACAAGGACCTCGGGGTAAGGTCTAAAGGATGGACAATATCTGGGACACTTCCTGTCAAGCTGTCTTCTTGCATTGTTCAGACATTTTATGATGGGCAGGCTGGCCAGAGAGGTCACCGGGTCATCTAGTGTAGAACCTCGCCATAGCACTTAATTCACTTAAGAGAAGGCAGCTAGTGAACTTTGAAAAGTTGCTCATAAAATTCAGCAGGAACCTGCAATCCTCAGAGACTTCTATTTTTACCAAAAAGACAGAAGTGGAGAATTCTCAAATGAATTAGACATGAGATTGATCTTTTTTATACAAAAGAAGAAAGAAAAAAGAGCAGGGATGTTGAGCTTATTTAAAAAAAACCCACCTTGAATTTCTTCTTTGCCTTGATTGCTGAAGACAGATGGTTCAACATCAAACGCTTAGTCCCGGTCATCATACCTCACTGTGCACTAACCCCAACCCACCCCAAGCCACTTGGAACTCAAGAACAGAAACAGAGGATCATAGATTAAGAACTGGAAAGAACTCTGAGGCCATCTAGTCCAAATCCCTCATTTTACAGATAAAGAAACTGAGTCCCAGAGAATTTAAGTGATTTGCCCAAGATTGCTCAAAGAGTAAGTAATAGAATGGGTTGTGACTCTTGATTCTCTGACTCCAAAGTCATTTCCCACTATACCACACTGCCTGTCTTCTTCTGGAAAGAACATTCCACAAATAATCACTCAGCTTGAGGTGAGCTCTCACAAAAAGGGAAATCAGCCAATAATAATAATTCTTGTTTCTATGCTGTTTTACAACTTACAAAATGTTTTCTTCATAAAAGCTCTAGCAGGTAGGCAATGCAAGCATTATTGTTACTATTTTAAAGATGAAACTTCACTAAAGTCCTATTCTAATGCTTCATCCTGGTATAGGAATGACCCAAAGATCCTAAAGATTAGCCCAGTTCAAAGAGGTCAGCCATATGGTAGAATAGGAGGAAGGAATACAGCCCATTTTCTACATAACTGTTCTAACGACCATCTCAAAAGAGAGCCAGGTCCAGTAGCAAGTAGGAAAGTAAAGGAGAAACCATGATGAAATCACTTTTCCTGTCTAAGATCACAAACTTGGCTTACCTGGCAAGTGAGAAGATCAGGAACTTTGGAGTACAGATCATGGATCCAGATTCCAGTACTGGTCATCACCCTCACTATCTTCCAGAGGGACCAAGAATATTGCCTGAGTCTAATCCTACAGTGGGGGAAAATGGATCTTTAATGAAATAGATGATTTCCAAACATTCCTGCTGAAAAGACTGGAACTGGTAGAATATTGGATATATAATCATAGGAGTAAAGAGAAATATAAAAAGATAAATTTAAGCTGGGAATCAGAAAAGACTTTTTATGAGGACAAAGTGTTTGCATTCTAGATAAGAGGGGCTTGGATGACACAAGTATCCCTTAAGAACTATAATGCCAGCAGGGGTTATAGAGAGAGTCAAATAACTTAGAGGAATTGGAAATGGTTTTTGTCATGTTATAATCATCTTAAAAGAAGAAAGGAAAGTGAGGGAAAGAAAAGATACACTTGAGAAGAATGAAGTGGGGAGCTTTTCTTACATAAATGGGAGGAGAAAGTAGTATAATAAGGAATGGATGAATGAAGTGGGTGGCACTTGAGTTTTACTTTGAACTGCTAAAGAGTGAAGCGAGCAGATTCAGGAATACAATTTATATTATTACAATAACTCTGTACTTCAAACAAAGCAAAACTCTCTCTCCCAGTTGGCTATGTCTAAAAATATGTCCTATATAGTCTTATCACCTCTCTGTCAGGACCAAGGATTTCAATGCTGCCCACCTTGGTTGTGTATTTTTGTTGCAAGGGTTTTTGTTTTTGTTTTTCCTTTTCCATAACAGGAAAGGGGGTGGCAGGAGAGAGAGGGTGGGGAGAGGGAGAGGGAGAGAGAGAGAGAGAGGGAGAGGGAGAGGGAGAGGGAGAGAGAGAGAGAGAGAGAGAGAGAGAGAGAGAGAGAGAGAGAGAGAGAGAGAGAGAGAGGGAGGGAAGGAGGGAGGGAGAGACAGATGGACAGACAGATGGACAGGGAAAGGGGCAGGGACAGGGAGAGGGGGGAGGGAGGAAGGACAGGGAGAAAGAGGGAGAGAGTGGGGGGGGGAGAAGAAGGGACAGATGGACAGGGAAAGGGACAGGGACAGGGGGAGAGGGAGAGGGAGGGGAGAAAAGGGGGGAAAGG
The DNA here is from genome assembly GCF_027887165.1 of Monodelphis domestica. NCBI lineage: Eukaryota > Metazoa > Chordata > Mammalia > Didelphimorphia > Didelphidae > Monodelphis > Monodelphis domestica. The sequence goes on from NC_077228.1 coordinate 485,138,110, forward strand.
GGGGCTTGTTAATTTTTTAAAATTAATTTTAGAGAAAGATTATTCTAGCCAGGAAGTCTTTGAATATATGCCTGTATCTCTGCCATTCAAGTACTAACCCAGGTAAATCTGGAGTGGCTTTTTGCTAGTTTATGTGTGGACAGAAACTCCCATAGACCATCTGCAAGATTAATGAAGGGGTGTTATCAGATTCAGTGCAGAGTGATTTTACCGATGGATCCTTAAAGTGTTAAAGTTATACAGATGAAGAAACTGAGGCTTAGACTCATAGAGCGCTCAGAAGATGTGGAAACTGGAGACAGGAATTGATCAACAAACATTTATTACCATAACCCAGCAAGAAGCAGCTGTCAGAACAGGAGGTGAGAGACCCTGCCCCTAATGCATACATACTGGCTCTGAAACCCTGAGCATATCACAACTTCTCAGTGCCCTGGGAAACTCTCTAAGACTACACGGAGTCTCCAAACAGTTAGACAGGATGTGATAAACAAGTCAAACCAGCACCTTCTCTCAGATGTCTTGTGGAAATAGCTCAGGACCTTAATCCCAAGAGTTCTGAGGACAGAAATGCCACTGAGACTTTCCAGCCTGGTCCCCAGAGCCATCAGTCAAGAAAGGGAGCCATCTCTGTGCAAAAGGGGCTCACTTTCCTCAACACCACCAACACTAACTATTAGCCAATTGCCCAAGAGCCAATGGGAATAGCAATGAATCCAGTCTAGTCCTCTCAGCCATTATCTGGGGAAAAACAAATGGGCAGATTCTGCAGGTACTGAAGCCCCCCCCTTTCCCCACACACACACTTCCTCAGCAGCCCACAGCTACTTAAGATTCAGAAAAGAAAGATCCTTTTTAAAATTTTTATTTGGTATTTTTAAGGGTTCTTTTGCTTTTTAATTAATTTTTTAGTTGACAAAAATCTACCATCTCTACCTTTAGAAAAGAAAGATCTTGACACCAAAGTCCTTGGCATTGTCAAATGGTCCAAATTCAGAAACAGATATGATTTTTATCAATGGAAACAAAAAGAACATGCATTACCATCTTCTTGGCAGCTTCACCCTAAGGACTACGGGACCTTCCTGACTGACATCCAAGTCGAAATCCTATCCTATATTGTTGTCTCCCCCAATTAGAATGTGAGTTCCTTATTTTTCTATTTGTAGTCTTGGGGTTTAACATATAGTAAGTACTCAATAAGTCATTTTTCTTTCATTTATTCATTTATCAGGGAATTTTATTTATGCCTATGAAGTCAGGTCCAAAAAATAAAAACTGCCAAATACTATGTTAGTGCTAGGGAATACAAAGACAAAAGGAAATGAGTCCCTGCCATCAAGTAGCTTACACTCTGGGTTTGCATTCTGCCTCTCACCCTCAAGAGTATAAGAGCTGGAAGGAAACTCCAAGGCCATCTAGTCCCACTTCTTTGGTGATATGGGAGATAAAGCACAGTCTTGGAGTCAGGAAGATATGTCACCCTGTTTGCCTCAGTTTACTCATCTGTAAAATGAACCAAAAAAGAAAATGGCAAACCACTCCAATATCTTTGTCAGGAAAACCTCAAATGAGGTCATGAAGCATCAGGCACAATTGAAAAATGACTTAATAGCTACTTGAGTCCCAGAGAAATAAAGTGCTTTGTTCAAGGATAGCCAAATACTTTCAGACAGAGGTCTCCCTCAAAGTCTTCTGAACTCTCAAGCCAGTGCTTTTCCCACTATGCCATAGTGTCTACCATTAGTTGTGTGACTATGATCACAAGCCCACCATTTAACCTCTGTGGGCATCAGTTTCCTCATCTCTATAATACCCATTGGACTAATTTCCTAGGGTGGCAGTGAGGCTCAAATGAGATGGCATAAATAAAGTACATCCTTCATTAGTTTTGCCCAAGACTCTTTCCACAATATAACATTGCTTCTCCTTGGGCAACAAGCCTTGACTTAGCCACACACCCCCCTTTTTTTCCTCCTCTGGTTTCCTCACTTTCCATTCTTGTTCTTGATCACAGAATTAGCACTTTCATCAGGGAATGGCTTGGGGAGCAGTCCTAGAAGTTTATTCTTTAGATCTTAACACATGCTGTTTGCCTAATTCCCTTAGGAAGAACTCTTTTCTTAATTCAAATTAAAATTCAGTAATTAAGCATACTCTAAGTTCTATTAGAATCACCTTAAATGGGATTTAGGATCAGATGGATGGATTTGCAGTGTACAGAACTTTCATTTTTTTCAAGTGGACTTTTCTCAAGCTCCAAATGCCCAAATCTGTATTTCCCAGAATTATCCAAAGCTTTAAATCTTCCCCCAGTCTGTCAAGTGTCAAGAGCTAAGGAATTATAGTTTGGAAAATAAGCAGAATTTTGGGCAAAAGGCAGAAATAGTTTCCTTTGTCCTCTTATCAAACACCCAGGGTGGATTTCATGAAATCCCCTGCTATGGTGGGGGTCAGCCACAGTGGCCAGCAGTTGGTGGTTTTAATTCTGCTTCCCTAACTTCAGCCTATCTAACATCTCCCCCTCCTCGCTGATCTCTCCTCTTTCAAAATAACAATAACCTTGTGTTTGAATTGCAATGTCAAATTTTCAAAGTGCTTTCACATTGAATAATAATAGCTAGTAGGTAGATGTAGAGAATTTTCAAGTTTGGAAAGCACTTTACATATGTCATCTCATTTGATAGTCTCACAACAATCCTATAAGATTGTTTTGTCATTTTTCTCTTGTGTCTGACACTTCTTTGGGGGGTTTTCTTAGCAAAGATCCTGGAGTGGTTTGCCATTTCCTTCTCCAGTTCATTTTGCTGATGAGGAAACTGAGGCAAGCAGGGTGAAGTGACTTGTCCAGTTTGGCATTCTATCTGCTATCCACCTAGATATCCATTTAGCTTTTGCAAATGTCTAGTCCAGATAAACTAGATTATTTCTAATAAATCTCTATGAATTTATTGCCTTAAGTAATAACTTCTCCACATATTTCTAAAATGCTTTCCTTATAACAGGTCTGTTAAGTTGGTAGTATATATATATATATATATATATATATATATATATATATGTCACTATCCCCATTTGACAGATGTAGTGTAAAAATTAAATTATGTATCTAATAATAAAAATATTATATTTTATGAGGTTTATTAAGGATTATTAGAAATCAAGGATACAAAATAAAAATTACGTGCCCATGGCTAATTAGCCCATTCAAAATCCTGGCGCTTAGCTTACTTGCTACATCATTTCAATGGGAGAGGAGAGAGCATGGTAGGCATTACTTCCAGTTAAATACCAATTGTGATCTCATCTATGTGGAGACTCAGGTGAGATTATAGGAAATTCTGGGAAATACCAAGGACTTCTGGGGATTGAAGTCTAGGGTTCAAAATCTCCGTTTATACAGTAGAAACTGAGTTTCAAAGAGACTATCATTTCCCAGCTGGTGTCTGAAGAAGGATTTGAACCTATAGTTCAGAACTGTGGTTGCTCTCATACAAAGCACCTCCTGAAGCCACAGAATATGCCTATGAAGTAAGTTGGGCAAGCATGATTTTCCAAATAAGGAAACTGAGGTTTAAATGGTTTGGCTATACAACCAGATAGAAGCAGAACTGAAATAATGATTCACGTTTATATCTCATTCTACTTACATAGTATTTTCTTTCTTGACTTCCTTTAAGTCCCAACAAAAATTTCATCTTCTACAGGAAGCCTTTCCCAGCCCCTCTTAATTCTAGTGCCTTCAGTCTCTTAATTATTTCCTATTTATCCCGTCTATAATAGGTACATATTTGTTTGCTTGCTCCCCACTCCCCATCCCTTAAATTGTGAACTCCTTGGGGGCAGGGATAATTCCCTTTTGCCTCTTTCTGTATCTTCAGTGTTTAGCTGAGTGCCTGGCACATAGTAGGTGCTTAATAAATGTTTATTGACCTACCAACTCATTACAACTCTGAGTTATTATACTCAAATGTATAGTAGATAAAATACAGTGGGGGAAGAGATTCCAGTGGACATAGCCACCAATGTCAATGGATTCTCCAGATACAATTCATCTTTTCCTTCCAGGGATCTAGATAGGTTTTTCTGATTTGTAGTAATCTCTCCTAATTCCCCCCAATGGGAAGTAACATTAGTGCAGGGCAAAGCCCTAGCCTGTTTCCATGGCAAGGTTTGGTCTTTTACTGCTCCTCAGCTCCAGCTTCTGCTCTGCCTAGAAATTCTATTTGATCCTTTTCATCTGACACTCTTTCCTTGACATGCACAGTTCCTGGAGGAAATCTCTTGAATGTGTGGCATTCTCTCTAGGCAACCGAGTCCTAGTCTATGTGTAGCCTCTGTCCTCTGTCCCAGATCTCCAGCTTCTTTGGTTCTTCAGCCTTCCTTTAAAGGTCAAGACCAGGGACATAACTCAAGTGTATGAGTTAGTCATGAGTCAGTCATCATCAGTGGTATCAGTGAAGGAACATACCAATGCCAACGACATTCACATCTTATCATGGAGACGTCAACAGTGCCAGCACCTACCAGTGGGGTATCAAGAACTCAGAAGAATATCTGAGCAATGCTATTGTTAGTCCCAATATTACAAATGAGAAAAATAAAGATCTGCAAGGGAAAATTCCTGACTTCAAATAACATAATTAATAATAATAATAACAATGGCAGCTAAAAATGATAATAAACTACATTATGTAGCACTTTAAGGTTTGCAAAGCCCTTTATAAGCACTGTCCCATTTAACCTTGCAACAACTGCCCGTTTTACAGATGAGGAAACAGGCAAACAGAGGTTAAGTAACTGCCTCGTGATCACACCGTATGGTGGATAATGAATAATAACTGAGAAAACAATCCAGGCTATAGGATTTATTAGGAAAATGGACTTAATTAACAGGTCAGTAGACTTCTCAGTCAGTCCAAAGACCTTGATTACAGAATAAGACAACTTTTATGTATTAAAAAGTCAGATAAAACTGATTAATTAAAATAAAACAATTAAAGAGGACATAAAGTTAAGTATTCTAATTTCCAGTTGGAGGAAAGGAACTTGCAAGTTGGAAGGGAGAAAGTGAATAAGTATAATCCCCTGATTTCAGAAAAACTAGAATCCCACTCCCCCAAGTGCCCAAACAATTAAAGGAACATGGAGCCAGTAACTGATTAACCACTATGAGGTCAGCTCGCAGATAAGACATATGGGTTACTTGAGGTGTATAATTGTGAGAAAACTCTTTGCATCCGTCTTTAGATCTTTCTGGTCAGCATAACCTAGGTCCTTAGCTAAAAGTTTCTAAGCAACAGGTAGAAGTGATCTAACTCCCAACCACACAAAGCTTGGTTCAAACAATTCGATAGTTTTCTCATGATTCCTATAATTGAATAAACTTTTCTCACAAGACAGAAGTTGGATTAGACCCATAAAGAGAAGAGAAAGGGAACTGAGCTAATTTCAGAACTGAAAAAGATGGAGTCAGTGGTTCATTCAATTCCCACAATTGCTAGTACGTATCTGAGGTAGGATTTGAACTCAGGTCTTCCTAATTCTAAGGCTCACTTATACTGAGCCACCTAGTTGTTTCTGTAATGATATTCTTAATAAGTAGCAAAGTCAGGATTTGAAGCTCTGTCTCTTGATTCCAAGTCCGTTGTTCTTCTCCATCAAAAATGAACCATTTGTTAATAGTTTAAAGGTCACAGGGTTGTAGAATCTAGCAAGACATATCTAGAGGACATTGAGTTCAACCTCTTCATTTTATAAACAGAAGAAGAAACTCAGGCCCAGTGAGTTTAAATGACTATCAAACACCCAGTAAGTGTCCAAACCTAAGTTTTCCTGTTTCCAAGTCAGGCAATCTACCTGCTATGCTGCCATTTTACACAGTATGGCACCCAACCCCAAAGAAGTCCCCCTACTTCAAACTAGATTTGCCATATCCCTTGAGGTATAGAAATTAGCTATCAAAATTTCTTAGGTGAATACTGGAGAATCTCAAAGGTGCTAGATCTCAGGTTATTTTCCCCCCTCACTATAGACTATTTTGATTGCAAAAACAGAAAATGTTCATTTTACTACTCATTATCTTTGTCTACATTTTGGAATAATAGAAACTCATCTTCGAAAAAGCTTCTTGTTCGATGCTCTTTCCACAGAGACCAGGAGAATTATCTGTGTCAATACACTGCTCTATAAAGAAATTGAACTTTCAGCAGCAAAATTGCCACCTGAGACAATCCCTCTATCACTACCATGGCCTCCCAATACACTTTCTCATTTTTTTCTTCCCTATCAGCAGATCCTCCTTCTTTTCCCTTGGGCAAACCGAATTCTAATTCCTCTAGAAGATAACGGATCTCTAGAGATTTGTAGAAATGCTTTTCTCACATCCTTCCAAATCTGTAACCACATGAATTGTCCCCTTGCCTCCCCATCACATCTGGGATTCTCACTCTTGTTTCTGATGGTGGGAAGAGTAGGAGTAGGGAAGGATGGATAGATGCTTACAGCAGAGTCATAAACACTGATGGTCAGCGGATAGACCTGGAGAGGGAAGGACCTGGGTTCAAATATGGCCTCAGGCACTTCCTAGCTGTCTGACCTTGGGCAAGTCACTTAACCTCATTTGCCTAGCTCATGCCCTTCTGTCTTAGGGTTGCCACTAAGTCAGAAAGTAGGGGTTTTTAAAAATGATGACTTAAAATGACCTTAGAGGATTGATTATTCAGTCCAACCCAAACCAAGACCCAAAGAAGTCAGACACATGCCTCTGTGTGAGTTGCCCACCTAATTTCACTGAGATTCATAGGATTTAAAGCTGAATAGGACCTCAGAGATTACTTCTGATTTCTAGAATCTTATATAAATTAGAGGAGGAAGATAAGTATGAATTCAAATTTACCCAAGCATGCCCAGCTTCTTCACACATTCCTTTTTGGTTGCTTACATGCTATATGCCAGGGAAAATTCAGATCCAGTATAATTTCTTCAAGCTAAGTATGTGAATGTGAGTTTGGGGGCTCTTTGTAGAACATGAAGGAGGAGAGGAAGAAATGCTTCTACCTAGAAGTATAAAAACATTTTGCCCCTTGATTGTCCTAATGAGCATCACCTGTTTGCTTGCTTTTTCTTTTATCTGCCTAAAAGCATGATTCATGCTTTTCCTGGGGTCTATCCACTTTTAGTAGAATGTTTAACATCTGCCTTGAGGGCTCTAGAATCAGAGAAATAGTCTTAGGTTTCTTGTGGGGCAGGAAAAAGGCAATCCTAGATGATAAGTATAGTGTAGGTCTGAGCTGGAATCCCAGCTCTGCTATTTACTAGTTGCATTCCTTGGGCAAGTTATTTCCTCTTTACAGTGCCCCAGTTTCTCCATCTGTGAGATGAGGGGCTTAGATGAGATCATAGGATCATAGATTTCATGCTAGAAGGGACCTTCAAGACCATCTAGTCCTAATCCCTTCATTTCACAAATGAGGGAACTAAGCCCCAAAAGGACGAAGGGACTTTTCCATACAGGGAGTAACAGAACTATGATTTGAACACTGGTTGCTCTGACTCCAAAATCCATCCCTCTTCCTCACCGTCCCTTGAACTGACCTCTAATATCTCTCCTTTCCAGTTGGTTCTATGAATGAATATTATTTTCCATTTAAACTAAAAGTAAATAGTGGAATCCATGAAAGTCGCCATTACTTGGAGGCTGGTGATTTTGGGCCAAATGTCATTTGGGGAATTAAGGAGTTGATTTAAATAATGTGACCTCAGAGGAGACTTTGAGACCTACCTCAAGGTGGTAGATAGTCAGCCAAAGCAGCTGCATTTACCCAACCAAAACAAAACAACAACAACAACAAAAAAAAAAACCCTCTCCCATCCCAGACTCCTCTCCAACCCAGCTGCAGCAGCACATGGCTTGTTTGACTTAGCCCTGGCTGCCATTCAGGGAAAGACAGATGGTTGATAAATGATTGGAAGGAGTTTCCTGACCAGCTTTCTCTCCAGTGCAACTTGGAGCAAGTTGGGAGTTTGAGCTACTCCACTAGAGAGGCACTGGGCACAGACCGATGCCTTGCTTCCTGCCTGGTTTTTGGAAGGCTGGATAGGGACTGCAGAGTGGGTGTCAGGTCGGGTAGTGCTTTCAACATCCAATTTCATTGCCTGGGAGACAGTAAGGGAAGGAAGGAGAGTTAAAATGCTCCAAGAGTTCTGAAATCAGAAGAGATGGATAGTCAAAAGCACCAGGGCCAGAGAATAAATTTAAGCAGGGGATGTGACTCAGAAAGTGGCATCAGTCACAGAAAAGTGAGGACCTCTGGAGGTGGCATGGTGTCCCCCATTCCTGGAATACTCTCCCTTTTTATCTGTCTCAAAGCACAGACGCTTCTTCCTATAGGAAGCCTTTCCTGATCACTCCTCTCCAAGTTTCTAGGTATTTTTAGACCTTTCCCTTCCATCTTAGAATCAATACTATGTATTGGTTTTAAGACGGAGGAGCAATAAGGGCTAGGCAAGGGGGGTTAAGTGACTTGCTCAGGATCACACAGCTAGGAAGTGTCAGAGGCCAGATTTGAACTCAGAATTTCTGATCTCCAGACCTGGCTCTTTATCCACTGAGCCACCTAGCTGCCACCTATGTATTTACTTTTTATATTTTGTACACATCTATCCATACACTTGTTTCCCCGTGGTAGTATATAAGCTTTTTGAGGGCAAGAAGTGTTTCATTTGTATCTTTGAATCTACACTATATAGCACAGTGTTGACATTTAGTGGGCACAGAGTAAATGCTTGTTGAATTGAATGGAAAGACTCCTGGATTTGGAGTCATAGGAACTCAATCTTAGAGGTCATCCTGTCCAACCTCCTCAATTTGTAGCTGAGGAAACTGAGTCATCCACCGGGTCAGTGACTTGTTCAAGGTCAAACAATAAGTGTCTGAAGTAGGATTTAAACTCAGATCTTTCTGCTCCCAAGTCCAGGGTTCTATCCACTGTATCATGCTGCCTCTCAAGTCAGAGGACCTAAATTCAAATCCTGACTCTTCTACTTGCCATCCATATTGAGTAGCTCATTTCATTTCTCCGACTCAGCTTCTTCAATTATACAGTGAGGGGACTGGATACAATGAACTCTCAGGTTCCTTCCATCTATATTCCTATGAAACTGCACCATCATCTAGTGGAAGGATATTCAAGGGCATTGATTGGCGTTTCATTTATCATTTGAGCCTTTCAAAACTAGCCTGGATGACCTTAGAAGAAAATGAGTTCCATGGCTATAACTCCAGTGAACCATGGCAGACTCTGTAACCTTGACATTTTGAAATCCATCTTTGAGGTTAACTGTTGAACTCATTTCCTCAGGTTTTACATACTGGCTTCCTCATGTAAAACTGCATGCTTTTTATTTGCAAATTGTTTGCTTTGTGCCTTCTGGGACCCCTTCCTTTCCTGATTTCCTCAGGAGTACTGTTGCTCACGGTATTTCTGTCCATGGGCAGCTAGGTGGTGCGGTGGATAGAGCATGAGACCTGAAGTCAAGAAGATCTGAATTCAAATGTGTCCTCAAATTATTACTAGCTGTGTGATTGTACGTGAGTCTCTTAACCCTGTTTGCCTCAGTTTCCTCATCTGTAAAATGAACTGGAGAAGGAAATAGCAAATCACCTCAGAATCTTTGCCAAGAAAAATCCATGTCATGTAGAGTCAGGCATGACTGAACAGCAACTGTTGCTCCATCTATGGTTCTGAGACTTTCCTTTCCCTCAAAACTTTATCATCCTGGGAAGAAGTAAAACCCATTGTAGAAGAAATTCTTTTTGCATTGTCCGGAGAATGGGACTTTTTTGTGAATATAATGGGAGCAGATTGAGGCATTTTCATAGAGGACCACTAAAAACTCTATGGCTGAGTCATTCTCCCTATAAATAAGAATCCCAGTATTTGGGAGCACATTCACAGTGCTGTTGCGATGTCGAATTCTACTCTGTTCAGATGGAATCTGATGTTTATTTCAGGAATACAGTTACTTAGAGGTAAAGACATCTTATCCATGCTTGGAAAACTTGCAAAATTTGGCAAAAGGATACTGAGAGCATTTGATCTCAGGCTTCCTGACACCAATAAAGGAGAGACAGACAGACACAGAGACACAGAGAGAGACAGACACAGACACAGACACAGACACACAGACAGACAGACACAGAGAGACAGACACAATGACAAAGACCGACAGAGAGAGAGAATGAGACACTGACACAGACACAGAGACAGACAGACACAGAGAGACAGACAGACAGAAACCCAGAGAGAGACACAGACAGACACAGAGACAAAGACAGAAAGACAGAGAGAGACAGAAAGAGACAGACAGAGACAGAAAAACAGGGACAGAGACAGAGAGAGACAGAGAGACAAAGAGACAGAGTCAGGGAGAGAGTATGGTAGCCTAATATTGAGGACTCTGGTATTATGGATACTATGATAATTTTTCATTTTCCTTATAGAGCCCTATCAGAAGCACTGATGATCTCCAGCAGGATTAGACAAAGAAACAGCCACATTGCCCAAAGTGCCAGGCAGGGAGTGAGGTGCTTTTAACTTTGTTGGAATCTAACTTCTGAGTTATCTACCATTCAACTGAAAACATGGAATTGAAGGAACCTTTGAGATCATTCAATCCAATCCCCTTATTTTCCATTTAAGAAAACCGAAAGCCAGAAAGGCAAAGTAATTTGCCCAGGTTCACACAGATAATAAGAAGCAAAAATTGGGAATACAACCCAGAACCCTCTGAATCCAAATCCAGTGGTTTTTCCTCTCCATTAAAGTACCTTGGTTTTTCCAAATCAGAAATGTGAAGTGCAAAAGGAACTCAAGAAGTTCCTACTAAGCTGGAAGGTCTTTGAGTACAGTCCTGGTTATACTCTGTATCAATCAACCAACAAGCATTTATTAAGCATCTCATAAAGAATGTTTTCTAAGATTTGGAAGGTTTTGACATCAGTCTGCTAGCAAAGACCATTGTTCTTTGGAGTAGAATCATAGAATTTCAGAACTGAAAGGAGCTTCAGAGACCACTGTGCCCAGCTGGTAGCCATCCAAAAACTCTATCTTTAAAATCTCCAACCTCTGAGCTTTTGCTTGAAGAACTGTTGTTAAAAAGGTCCCTTCTAAGAGTTTTAGTGTTAGAGTCAAAAGACAAGAGTTTGAATACTGACTGAACTATTTGACTTATCAATAAAGCAAGGCATGTTAAACCGAAGTTTAAAGTATATGATCTTACCATCCTATCACCCCCTGAGACATTCAATTTTACTTTGGAACATTAGAAAACACGTCTTTGGGAGCAGTTAAGTAGCTCGGTGGCTTAGGAGCCAAGCCTAGAGAAAGGAGTTCTTGGGTTCAAAACTGGCCTATACTTTCTAGTTGTGTTAGGGCAAATCACTTAACACCCTCACCCACAGCCACCCCAGCCCCATTGCCTAGCCCTTACTGCTTTTCTGCCTTGGAACCAATACACAGTATTGATTCTAAGACAGAAGGTGAGGGTTTAAAAATAAGGAAAAGAAAATATATTTTCATGTGGAACAGAAATCTACTTCTCTCTGATTTCTACCCAAAGTTTCTATTTTGCCACCTCTCTGGTGTTCTCTGGAAAGAACACTGGGCTTGGCATCAAATGTGGTGGATTCCAGGACACTTAAGATGCTCATACCTTCACTCTGCTCCACATTGTGATTGGAGTAAACTGATTGAGCTGAGATGTTGAAAATGATGAGTCCTGAAAGGAAAAGGGACCACACTTGACAAGAATGGAATGTATGATAGCAGCAGAGTCATCTCTGTACCCAGGAAACCCAGAAGCAGCCACTATCTAGCCTGGAGGCCACCTTTGGCAACAGAGATGCTGGCACTAAGGATAACCAAGTCGAGCTTACAAATGCATGCTCCCACCACCTCTTGCCCAAGGCAGGTGGCACCACCTCCTCTCCGGGACGTATATATCCTCTCTTCTTTTTCAACCTTACTTAGTTCACTCATCTTTAAGACATTTTAATTTAGTTATACACCAAGGTTTCTTATCCTGGAAATGACTTCTTTTTTCCTTTTTAAAAATATATTTTGATAACTGTTTCACTAAAATTCATTTCCTTTTTAATCTTACACTTCCAAAAATATTTTATTTGCCCAATTATTTAATCCTATATATTTAATTGGCTTCACAAGACAGCCTTAGGGATCCATGACCCAACATGGTTAAGAAAAAAACTGTTGGGAGTGGAAACACCGAGGAAAAGCAACTGCCTGAATACAGAGGTTGAGGGGACATGACAGAGGACAGACTCTAAATGAACACTCTAGTGCAAATACTATCAACAAAGCAATGGGTTCAAATCAAGAAAACATCTAATGCCCAGTGGACTTACGCGTCGGCTATGGGGGGTGGGGGGGAGGAAAAGAAAATGATCTTTAACGAATGCTTGGAAATGATAAAATAAAATATATTTTTAAAAAAAAGAAAAAAACTGTTTTAACTAGTTTGCTTTGATTTTTTATGGTTTAGCAAAAAAAAAAAAAGCAGTAAGGGAAAGTGAATAAAATGTTGGTTTTAAATTAAGGAAAACCTGAGTTCAAATTCTATATCTATCTTGTAATAACTACTAACCTTAGGCAATCCTCTAAGAATAATCTACATATTATATTATATTACATTACATTATATTATATAATGTTGTATTATGTTGTATTGTATTATGTTATATTGTATATTATATTATTGTACACATATATGTAAGTGTGTATATATATTTCATATATAATAGCCTCCTTAGGTGGAAATATGTATTAGTAGAAGGGAGTTCTTGTATCTGAAAAATCACATATTCTTCATGAATGGTGAAGTGATGATAATAATAGATGACATTTACATTGTACTTTATAGCTTACGAATTAATTTCTAACCGTGAGCCATCTCAAAATTGTTCTTACAATAGGAACCTGTGGTATAGATGGTATCATTGTTATTATCTCTATTTGGGGAAAAGGAAACAGAGGCTCAGGGATGTGAGGTCTCTTGTCCAAGGTCACAAAGCTAATAGATACCAAATCTTAGATTCACATCCAGAGCCCTTTGCCCTCTGCAACCATGGCATCGGAAGAGTAGAGGCAATGTGGTACAATCACAAGGAGCATTAAACTGAGAGTAAAATTCCCTTGATTCAAATCCTACTTCTTTTGTTTACTATTTTAGTAGCTAGGTAGCTCAGTGTACAAAACACTGGGCTTGGAATTTCTCATAAATGGTGCTAAGGAAGACCAAGATCTTTCTACTATATTCCAAAGCTATCTATCTATCTGAGCATCTAGGGGACACAGTAGATAGAGTGCTGCGCCAAAAGCCAAAAAGATTTATCTTCATGAATTCTAATCTGGTCTTAGAAATACTTACTAGTTATGTGACCCTGTGCTAGTCACTTAATCCTGTTTGCCTCAGTTTCCTCATCTGTAAAATGAGTTGGAGAAGGAAATGGGAAACCACTCCATTGTCTTTGCCAAGAAAACCCCAACATGGAGCCATGAAGAGTCCAACACAACTGAAATGATTCAACACAGACAGACAGACACACACATCAGTTTACCTTTCTGGACCTCCGTTTTCTTTTCTGTAAAATGGGGGTGTTGAATTAGATGGCCTCTATAATTCTTTCCACTTCTAAATTCATAACTCTAGGATACTATGCAGCTTATTCCCATTCTGATACTAGTGCTAGACTGGCCTCAAGCCCAGTGCCTTAGATCCTGACAATTCAAGGCATGGAAGAGTGTCTCTGCAATTTACTGCCCAAGGGTTTAGTTGACAATCCATTCAAAGGAAGGTCCTCAGGCAGCCTAGAAGATCCCAAATGAATTGTGCTTACAACCACTAACCTAAAGCAATATGCCAAACTCTCTGAAACAGTCAATGCCTCCCCAGGCATCTATCTCTTTTTCTGGATCCTCTGGCTGATATCAAGAGCACTTTCTGCTATCAATAACTCCACTTCCTTGCCCATTTATTGGCCCCATTTTTTATAGGATGCCAACTTAGTTCATTATCTGGTCTACTGGCGGTTATTAGGGTCAATTTGTAATCATTACAACTGCTGTCTAATTTGGGGACTTATCACCAGAGAGACAAACTCCTTCATCTGATGGCACTTATTCTTACCACTTTTTCAAGAGCTGATTTAGATATCCCTCAAAAGCACAGATTTGGACCTTGCCACCCCTCACCCCCATTCTGTCATAAATATTTGTACACAAAGCACCCAAGAGTTCTTTAGACTGGTCTCAGCTCCTCCAGGCAGAGTTGTTTTTACTTAAACTCTTCTCTCCTATTTCTGACCATCATCTGGGAGCAAACAGAAGCCAAGTCTCTTCAGACAAGACATTTATTACAAAAAGATGTGTTCTTTTGTCTGTACACTAATCAAAAAGACAGGAGATGGAGATTAGGAAGTGGAAGTAATACTGGACTTAGAGTCAGAGCACCTGGGTTCCTGCCCCAATTTTTTTGTCTTATTAACTGTATAAATTTGGGCAATCTACTTAACTGCTATCAGTTTCTTCATCTGTAAAATTGGAGCACTACTACTTAAAATAAGATTTGCTTTTTGTTTCAAGGCTCACTGGTATGAGACTCTCTCCTTATTGGTAGAGATGAAGGTGATGCCCTGAGTGGCAAGGTGGAGTTGCTGAAAAGTCTTCACTAGTTTCCCTTCAGGACTTTTTTGTGCCCGTCCCTTTTGGGATTTGTGGAGTATCAATCTTCTTCAAGACTCTTCAAGTAGGGGAAGTTAGTGAATAGAGTGGATTGAGAGCCATGTCTAGAGAAAGGAGATCCTGGATTCAAATCTAGCCTTAGGCACTTCCTATCTGTGGGACCCGGGGCAAATCTCTTAACCCTCATTGCCTAGCCCTTTCACATCTTCTGCCTTGGAACCATTTGCTTCTAAGATGGAAAGTGAGGGCTTAAAAAAAAAGACTCTTCAAGTAGGAGCTTTTCCAGATATTTCTGGCTTCCATCTTCAAGAAAAAAGATGGAAGAGGCCAACCCTATTTTAGACACTAGTTGTGTGACCCTGGGCAAGTCATTTAACCTTGTTGACCTCAGTTTCCTCATTTATAAAATGAGCTGGAGAAAGAAATGTCAAACCACTTCCACATCTTTGCCAAGAAAATTAGGTCATAAAGAGTTGGACACAACCACAAAAAACTTAAATGTAAAACCTTTGTCTTAAAAGTGCTAACTTTCATTGCAACATTTCACCAAAACTTAGACACTTGCTTTGTTAGAAATCATTGGAAATTTTTATCCCCTAACCAGAAAGAGTAGAGAAAACTTAATATCCCTGACCCTCAATTTTCTTATCTATAAAATGGGAATAAAAAAGTAACACAAGATTATTATAAGAGTCAAAGAAGATAATGTATGTTAAGTACTTTACACACCTTAAAAACCTATAAAAACTATTATTAGTATTAATAATAATGCTAATCGTGATCACTGGGTCAGAATCAAGGGTCTTGGGTCCTATTTGTGGCTCTTCCACTAACAAGCAATGTGACCTTGGGGAAGTTACTTCAACTCTTGGCCTTGGTTTACTCATCCACAAAATAAAGCAGTTATAATTAGATGTTCTCAGGGTCCCTTTCTGTCCTAACATCCTATGAATCTCTAAATATTTAGGTTAGACTGTGAAAGACTAAGTAATTGATTACTGTAATGATCCACCCCAATTTCAAAGGATTCCTGATGAAAAATGATGTCTATCTCCAGAGACAGAACTGATTAGCTCAAAGTATAGATTGAAACATATTTTTCCCTTTCTCTCTTTTTTTTTCAGGACATAGCTAATGCAGAATTTCATATGTGCAATGAGTTTTGTATTTCTTGCCTTCTCAATGGATGGGAGAAAGGGTAGAAGTATGGAAAGAATTTGGAACTCAAAAGAAAATAAAATATATTTTTTAAAAAAATTTAGATTAGAGGAAGTTTTCTTACTGAAGAATGGATAAAAAGTTCCTTAAGCTTTGCTTGGAATTTCAAGGAAAGTAATTTTGGTCATAGATGCAATTTTAAATCTCTATAAAAGCCCTTATAAGTGCTATTTTCAAATTTTTAAGACTCTAAGAACCACGGCTTTCTCCTTGTATACCATGACAGACCTATCTTTGAAAAACTCCATGTTCTTCAAAATAGAGATTGTGAATAACTGCCTCATGGAAGCACTCCTGATTGGATAATCGGATTAACTAAATTTAGGTCTTTTCTAATTCTCTCTACAATTGAAGTTCAATGCTTCTAAATCCTGGCCCTATCTCTATTTTTCCAGTAATGATGTTGTGTTTGTTTGACTAATGATCCCTAAAAGTTAGCCAAAGACTTTTGTAAATGCCTTTAAAACTTCAAGATTCTTGCTGTAGCTACATAATTTTTCCATCTTAAAGAAAAGCCCTCAGCATTTGGGTAGACTGCAAGCTCAGAGTGTGACTTGGCAGTCCCCAGAGTTAATTCAATCCCAGGTGGCATTAATAGAACTCTAGTGTCCAACATGTAAAAACCAGTGGAATTGCTCATTAGCTATGGGGGTTGGGGGAGGAAGGGAAAGAGCATAAATCATGTAACAATGGAAAAAAATTCTAAATTAATTATTTAAATAAAATGTTTCAATTAAAAAAAATAGAACTCTAGTGTCCAAATGTAGGTAAGTGAAGAACCTGCCATTTTGACCCTGAACAAAACCTATCCAGGTCATTAGTTCTGGGTGCATCATCTATGGAAGACATTGATAAACTGAAATGTGTGCAGAAGATAGTAATCAGAATGGTGGAGAGACTCCAAACCATGTCAAATGAGAATTAATGGAAGGAAATAAGGTGCTTTGTCTTGGGGAAAAATACGTAAAGGAAACATGATAGCTATTTTCAAATTTGGCAAGGGCTTGCATATCACATAATCTCAGAATTGGAAGGAACCCCCAAGACCATTTAGCACAAATTGAATTCAAAAATATTTCAACATTCCTGTCAAGAAATGACTAAGCCTTGACATGAAGACACCAAGTAAAGAGAACTCACAGTCTTCTATTATTGAATAAATTGAATTACTATGAATTTTTTCTTTATGTATTAGACAACCCCCTTTTGCCTAGCCCTTACCACTCTTCTGCTTTGGAACCAATACACCCTATTGATTCTAAGATGGAAGACAAGGGTTAAAAAAAAGGTACATGAGTGCACTGATGGGGACTTATATTTTAGGAAGGTGGACCCAGAGTACATTGAACCTCAAATCATCATCCCCCAAAGAACCCAATCTATAAGGACAGTTGGTGGGATAACCCTAGAAAGGGTACTACACTCACACTAAGCCTAAATCTGCCTCACCTCTTGCTCCTAATTCTTCCCTCTAGGGCCAAGAAGAATTAGCCTGATCTCTCTTCCATTTAACAATTCTTCAAATATCTAGAAACAGTTTAATCTTCCTCCAAGTCATTCCTCCCGCAAGCTAAGTATCTTTAGTTCCTTCTTTCCTGATCCTCATATGACATTATCTTGAGGCCCTAATTCATTTTGGTCACCTTCCTTTGAATGAGCTCTGCCTTCAATCATTTCTAAAATGTGATGCCTACAACTGAGCACCATACTCTAGACGTGGTCTAAACAGGAGAGAGTATAGAAGGCTTCTGGACACTAAGTCTTTCTTAATACCATCTAAGATCATATTCATGGAAGCTAAGTGGACAGAATTGTAAAGATTAAAATTCATATACAATAATTAAATAGTGTATTTTATAAATTTTTATCAATAATAACTAAAGCAAAAGAACTGTCTGAATTCAGCCTGATCTCAGGTCAAAAAGAATGCATGGGAGGAGCATACATCCACTTAAATACCAATAACATGATCTTGCCGATGTGGAGATGCAGGAGAGATTATAGGGAATTTTGGGAAATACTAAGGACTTCTGGCGAATGAAGTCAAAGGTTCAAAATCTCCATTTATACATATCACCCTATGATCCTAATGGGAAACCAGTTTCCCCAAAAGGTTCATGGAAACATCATCAACTTAAAAATTGCAACAATTTGTGGATAAAAGGGGAAAAAAGGAACAAAACCAATGATTACTAGGCTAACAAAAAGCCAATTTGGGGGCAGTCCCCTTTGGCATGAGAGTATACATTCAAAACAAAGGCATTTCAACCCCCCTAGCATCAATTCACATCTCAAAGTTCACTCTGGATCTTCTGGTGCAACATGTGATCTCTGCAGGCATCTATCTTCATGGCACATTCTGGATTCTGGGAGGTAGCAAGTTTCTTATCCTAAAATTGCTCAAATTTAAATCAAAGTTCACAACAATAACTTGGCCCCCCTGAAGTAAATAATAACAAACACAGGGATCACTCAGGGATGCATGGCTGAGTTATGAGATATATGAATCAATTTTCAAAAAACATGAAAAAATCCAAATAAAAGAGAAAAATAACATGTGGATGAAATACAAAATGTAAAAGTCTTGTGTCTAAAAAAAATCTAAGTAAAGGAAAAACAAATCTATAACAGGTCCTTGTATCAGGGCTCAATTAAAATGATTTAAGCAATTATGCATTTACCCAATCAGTAGCCAGGACTATAGAAATTTAGCCACACCATGAAAGGCAGAAAAGGTACTAGATTTCTGCAGCAAATGGGAGCCTAGATGGAAGCAAAAAGAAGGTGCTTGATAGAATGTGGCTCAAGGAAGTCCTACATTTAATACATGTTAAACAGCCACAGCCTTGAACCCCAAACAAGTTCAAGTCTTGGTTCAAACTTATATCAATCCCACTGGGATCTGGTCTCTTTGACCTTGTGCTCCATAGGCACTATGCAGGTGCTCTTTGCTTCTTTAACACTATACAGTGGCTCTTTTGTATATCCTCTTTTTCTGGAATCAGACAGAATCATGAAGCAAAGTCCCATAATGCTTTTAAACAATCAATGGAATCATTAAAGCTTTTTGGGTATTCATTGATATTGGAACAAATGTACATGCAAGGAAGAACAATAATAAAAAAGCTTTAAAAATAAATATATATAGCTTAAAATCAGTGACACACTGTGTTAGCCATGTCTGAGTACAAATGATTTTCAGAATAAAACAGTAACACAGTAGATAATGCACATTCAAAGAACTACCAAAGGTCCCAAAATTCACAATAGCCCAGTTAATTACAATAGCAAACAAACCCACCATCATATTTCACATAAGTTGCTGAATGACATAAAAAACCTATGAACTGATAGATATTTGTCACAATTTTCACAGATGTAGCAAATCTTTCAACCTTGGCAAATATATTTTTTAAACAAAGTAAAACTTTTTGGGGTCAATAACATTACTAAGAAATCTAGATTGTTCTGGTGGAATTAAACTGAAGAGTTTTGCAGGAGTTCTTTTTGGCTTCCTGCTTCATATAAACAACTTGGTAGGAACATTTCTTTGTTTTTCTACCTTTATTACAACATTCTTTATAATATATATATATATATATAAATATTTTAAAATCATCCATTTAGAAACTACTAGTTACTAAAATTATTTCTGAAAATCCTTTAGAATTACCATTTAAATTCTTAGCTCATTAAATTCTCCAAAGTTTGCATACAATTTAACCAATTTTCTTGAAATCTATTCATCATCATCTATGTGACAATTAACAAAGGCAACATCAAACAAAGATCTCAGACAGATTTAGTGACAAGGGTTTTTGCCAAGATGTTCATGGGCTTATACAGTGATATTTTGTACTTCAGCAGAGGTAAAAGTACAAATTAAAGATCAATATAGGCAAAACATAGTAGTTTAACATGATTCAGAATTACAGAAAGGTATCAATTAGATTAATACAAATAAACTTAAAAATATTTAAACTTTAAAGCATTCAGTAAATGCAATAATATAAACAAATGAGAAGGTGCAGGCAGGCAGTGCAGTCAAAATCCTTTTTTACCAATCCCAATAGATTTGTTCTATATTATAGGAGGAGAATAAACTCAAAATAGTTAGCAATAAACTTCCAGATCTCTTTTAAAGTTTCCTTCCTCTCCGCCAGTATTTATCATCCATTTGCATCTCTTTTGTCAGAGCTCTGAAGTTTCTGATAGAAGCACTGGGCAGAATCTCCTCTCTGCATGTTGAGAGTATTTAAGACTTTTATAACTTTGTCAAAATATTTCAGTTTGGTTTGTAGTTTAAGTAGCATAGTTTGCTGCATATTCTTGAGGGGAAGTAAGCAGAATGGGAAATAGTCAATGAAAATACAAGCTACTAGTAAGAGATTCAAACAAAGCTAATATGTATTTGCTAGCTCAAGCAATTCAAACTATTCTTTGAGAGTTTGAAGAATGGTTTGGAATAGCATTTTTTTTTTCAAAAAGAAAGGCAGAATGGAAAGAAATTAGTTGGGAGGCTTGGAAAAGTATTGCTCTTTTACCTCCTCCCTAGGGGCAAAACTTCAAGGGAAAACAATAGTGTATTTGCATATGATAGAAAAAGTACTGCTCCTTGGTGTTTTTGATCAAGAGAAAGAAGGGGGGAAAGGGCTTATTTCCCAAAACTAACACCCTTCTAAACTAGGAGTCCAGGATCAGCTTTAAAAAAAAATATGGTTGAAAATTAGAAGGTGTGGGGACACTGAAAAATGGCTATGGCAGGCTAGAAATATACACATGGAGTGTGAAAAGGGATTGGGGTGAAAAGATTTTTATACATCACCCTCTGTGGAAAAAAAAAAACATGCATCTCAGAATGGCAGGTGGGTCTGGTCCAGGGCTGTCAGAGGGCTGGACACTGGGTGGGTACAGCTCAGGCTGAATCAGGAGCAGGCAGAGCGCAGTGACCACAATGATGCAAAAACAGGCAGGCAGGCAGAAGCACGGGCTTTAAAATATTTTAGAATTCTATCCCTTCATGGTCTCCAAAAATGTAAAGATTAAAATTAATATGCAATAACTAAATATTATATTTTAAAAGTTTTATTAATAATAATTAAAGCAAAAGAACTGTCTGAATTCAGCCCAGTCACAGATCAAAAAGAGAGCTTGATAGGAGCATACATCCACTTAAATACCAATAATGTAATCTCACCAACATGGAGACACAGGAGAGATTATAGGGAGTTTAGGGAAATACTAAGGACTTCTGGGGAATGATGTCAAAGGTTCAAAATCTCCATTTATACAGAATATTGGACTTTGGACATTTATTAGCTATGTGATCCTGGGAAAAGTCACTTAACCATGTTTGCCTCAGTTTCTTCATCTATAAAATGCACTGGAGAAGGAAATGGCAATCTGTTCTAATATCTTTTCCAAGAAAACTCAAAATGGGCTCACAAAAAGTCAAACATAATTGAACAAGATCTTGTTCAGTGTTTGGGGGTTATGTCACACTGTTGTCTCATATTGAACTCCAATCCCACTAAATCTGCCAAATATGTTTTTATGGGAACTGTTGTCTAGCCATACCTTCCCAATCTTGTTCTTCTGAACACTGATTTTTTTGAACCCACGTATAGGTCTTTAACATGTTTTTCCTATGAAATTGTATTTTCCTATTCATTGTATTCAATTTGACTCATCAGTCTACCTAATCAAGATCTTTTGAAGTTTCTGAGTCTACCATCTGCCATGTTAAATACCCCTCTCAAAAAAAGAAAGTGTACTTTACTTATTCTGCTTGTTCCCACAAGGAAGAGAAAGGGGGAAAGTGGACAAAAGTTACAGAGAAGTAGAGAATGACTTAAGAGAAAGAAGAGCTTCCCAAAAGGAAGAACTCTCCAGAAACAGGTCCTGGAAATCTCCAAGGAGAGGATGAACTGTATGGGATGATGTACATTTCAGTTACAAGTTAGACTAGATGACTTCTAATGGCTATCCCAAATCTAGTATCTTATTAGATGGAAGCACTTTCCATTTTAATGTACAACATTTTCTCATTGTAATTAGTTAAAATCTCAGTGACTATATGAGGACTGATACTTGTAATACTTGTAGAGGCAGTTGGTAGCACAATGGATAGAGGGCTGAGGTTGGAATTAGAAATGCCTGAGTTCAAATACAGCCTCAGACACTTGCTAGCTGTTTGACTCTGAATAATGCACTTAACTTCTATTTACCTCAGTTTTCTCAGCTATAAAATGGGGATAATTATAGCATGTAGCTCACAGGGTTATTATGAGATCAAATGAGATAATATTTGTAAAAATCACTTAGCTAACATATAGTAGTATTTATGTGAAGTTTTATTCCTTTCCCTCTTCCTCATAAGAACCAATACCATTTTTTGTAAAGAATGCTTCAATTCACCAAGTAATGACTCATTTGCTAGTTCTCTAGGGCATGTTCTCTTCTATTTTTGTATTTTATTTTTTAAATCCCTACCTTCTGACTTAGTGTCAGTTCTAAGACAGAAGAGCAGCAAGGGCTAGGCAATGGAGGGGGTAAGTGACTTGCCGATGGTCACACAGATAGGACATATCCAAGGCCATATTTGAACCCAGATTCTCCTGGCTCTCTATCTACTGAGTTCCCTAGCTGCCCCTTTCCTCTATTTTTGTTACCTGTTTGCCTTACCCAATAATTGTCCTTTCCATTACATCACTAGCTTTTTTTTTTAGAAAATCTAATTTATAGCCACAGATTTGGGGGCCAGAAGGGACTTCCCCCATCATTAGTCTAATCCCTTAATTTTACAGAGAAAGATCCTGAAATCCAAAGAATGAAGGGATTTGCCCATGGACACATAATAGGTGAGCAACAGTCTTAGAGCTCAGGTCTCTGAATTCCCAGGCCAAAGTTCTTTTATCTCTCCCCTTCTCCCTTCAGCCAATGATAACCATATTTCAGGATTTATTCCTCTTGCTATTTTCTCTGCTACTTTGATGGAATTCTTATTGCCTCTCTACATTATTTATCCATTCCACTTGCTGTCTTTTATTTTTGTTTTCCATGCCCTCTCAGACCTGTTCTTGAACAGATTGTTTCTATTACCACCATCTTAACACTCCATTTGGAGCCAAATTGTCCTCTGCTGCCCTTTTACTGCATTAAATTCATCAGTAGGAGTTTTAATTGCAGGAACACCAACTGTTGCTTAAATATTTACCACTTTCCTATAACAGGTTTTTTTTTTCAAAAGTGTAAAATTATCATAGATTTGGTGTCTGAAGAGACACTGTGGATCATTTTTAGTCAGTTTATAGATGAAGAGGCTGAGGCCCAGGGAGAGGAATTGACTTGCCTGAGATCACACAGGTAATGACTGCTCAGAGCTGGGATTTGAATCCAAGCCTTCTGTATCCAAACAGAGCATTCTTCCCAAGGAATCAAGTATGACAGCATAATACACAATTGAATATCACCCTCATAACTTCAGTGTTGCTTTCTGTGAATCCTAGGAGTAAGGGGAGGTATCTAGGTGGCCCAGTGGATAGAATGCTGAGCCCAGAGTCAAGAAGACTCATCTTCCCAAGTTCAAATTTAGCCTCAGACACTTAATAGCTATGTGACCCTGAGCAAGTCACTTAACTCTGTTATCTGATTTTTCTCATCTGTCAAATAAATAGGAGAAAGAAATGGCAAACTACTCCAGTATATTTACCAAGAAAAACCCCAAATGGAGCCACAAAGAGTCAGACATGACTGAAAAATGACTGAGCAACAACAAAGGTGTAATGAAATTTAGAACTGGAAGGAACACTAGAAATAATCATGTTCAACCCCCTCATTTTACAGCCGAGGAAACTAAAAGAAGTGATTTGCCCAAGGTCGAATAAGTAGGAGATCCTCAATTGGAAACCTCCTTTGGTGATCTCATCTGTTCCAAGGGTCTCAATTATCACCTTTATTCCCGTGACTCCTAAATAGATATAATCAGCCCTATTCTCAATTGAATTCTGTTTTTAAATTGCCAACTTCCTATTGGATATCTGCACTTGGATATCCCATCAACATCTCAAAATCAATTTGCCCAAAACATTTTGCTCCTCCTCTAACTTCCCAGTTTCTATCAAGAGTACCACCATTCTTCTAGTCCTCTAGGCGTATAAACCTAGAGCCATCGTCTGCCCTTCAGCCTCAGATACTTACTAGCTATATGACCCTGAGCAAGTCATTTAACCCTATTTGCCTTAGTTTCCTCATCTATAAAATCAACTGGATAAGGAAATGGCAAACCTATCTTTGTCAAGAAAACCCCAAATGGGGTCATGAAGAGTTGGATATGACTGGAAAATTACTGAACTACCACCACAATAGCTACTACTCTTACTTCTTTCTCACTCTCATAACCAATCCATTTCTAATTTTTATTTCTGCTCCCACATATCTCCTGTCTGCCTCACTTCTCTCCATTCTGCCAAACACTACTGTAGATTAAGCCCTCATCACCTCACCTAGACTCCTAATCAGACTCCCTGCTTCCATCCTTCCTTTCTCCAATCCATTCTCCAAATAGTTGCTGAAATAAGCTTCCTAAGGCATAGGTCTGATTGCATAACTCCCCTGCTGAAAAATTTTCAGGGGGTTCCTATTTTATCTAGCCTGCCACTTCAAATACTCCATACCCTGGCTCCAACCTACCTTTCTAGCCTTATTTCATATTATTCTCCCTTATGTATTCCATGTTCCAGCCAAACTAGACTACTGGCTGTTTCTCAAACTCACCATTCCATTTACCTCTCACAGATCAATCTCCATGCCTGAAAGGTGTTTCTTCTTCATCCTTTATCTCTCAGAATCCTTATCTTTTGTCCAGGCTCAGTTCAAGTACCACTTCCTCCCAGGAAGCCTTTCCCTATCTGCCTTAGGTGTTAGAGGTCTCTCTCTCTCTGACCAAATAACCTTGTATCTCTCCATCTGTGTACATTTTTTAACCCTTCTCCTCCTCCTGGAATAGGACTTGAATCATTTCGGAATTGATCCCCAGGAGTGCAATTCCTTGAATACAATTGGAGTCTAATTAATGACTGATTGGTTGAATTGAAAACAGGTCCTCAGAATCCAAATTCAGGATGATTTCTTTTATACTATGCTCCCTCTCCTGAGCCTTTGGGAGAAAGTTCCATCCTCATTCCATTTCTTCCCTCTTTTTTACCTATCTCTTTGGCTCATGGAGGAGTTAGCTGCCCTTGGTGCTGATGTATCAGGCTACAAATGTGGTCCCAGCTCCACAGAAGGTTACAATCTAAAAACAAGACAACAGTGACCAAGGACCTTGCAGGTTAATGTATTAAGGGCAACAAGATGAACAGAGTGTTGAATCTAGAGTCAGGAAGACCTGAGTTCCCATCTGATCTAAAATACTTGGAAGCTGAATGCCCCTGGGCTAGTCACTTAAACTCTGTCTACTTCAGTTTCTTCATCTCTAAAATGGGGATAATAATGGCCCCTGCCTCCCAGTATTGTTGTGAAGACAAAATAAGATACTTGCAAAGTGTCTTGCAAATTCTGAAGTGCTATATAAATCCTAGATATTCTAATCATTATTAACAATAATAAACAGCATTGGTCACAAAAAGAATGGAATGAAAGGTGAAAAGAGAGTCATGAGAATTGTCCCTTTATATAAGGGGAAGCCAAGGTGGGTTCTGTATTTATTTTAGCAATGATTGAAGTAGAGGTTGGACTCTACAGGGTTATGTGTGAAATAGGGCTATAGAGTTCATTCAGAGAGAAAAGAGAAAGAAATAAACATTTATTAAGCACCTACTATGGGCTAGGCACTGTGCTAAATGATTTACAAATATTATCTCATGGGGTAGCTAGGTGGCTCAATGGTTAAAGAGATAGGAGGTTCTGGGTTCAAATATAACCTCAGACATTTCCTAGCTGTGTGAACCTGGGAAAGTCATTTAATCCCAATTGCCTAGCCCTTACTACTTTTCTGCCTTAGAATCAATTCTAAGATGAAAAGTAAGGATTTTAAAAGTATATGTTATCTCATGTAATCCTCACAACAATCATGGGAGGTACGAGCTATTATAATTCCCATTTTACAGATGAAGAAACTGAAGCATATAGAAGTTGAGTGACTTGCCCAGAGTCACACAGCTAAGAAATATCTGAGGTCAGATTTGAAGTCAGATCTTCCAGACTCTAAGCCCAGTGTTCTAACCACTGCGCAACTGCAGAGTAAATATAAACTCTGAGTCTTAAAGCAATTTAGGTCAGCACTTTGGTGGGTCTAGGAATCTCATCAATATGGATAATATACACCATTAATGCACATTGCAGCCCTTATGTGCTGTCTCCTCCTATGTGATTCTTATCCATGTTGTCCTACAAATTCCCCCCAGGAGACCCATTCAACATGCTGGAGGTTTCTTCTAGATCTTGTTTAAGTTTTGCATGTGCCAATTTGAGCATTCAAACTGTCCATGGGTTCTAGCTCGTACTTGCCACATGACTAACTCACATTCTTCTTATCATACATTTATTTCCTTGATGCTAACTCATAAAGCAAAGGAATCAACTATTCCAAGCAACCACATATCTCTAGTGGAGAAGGTTCCTCTTTATGTGTTCCTTCTCCAAAGCTGCCTTCTCACCCAGGAGATGCCTTCATTCTATTGCCAGCTCACTCTTCTCACTGGAGAGTACCACCTGCCTAGAACCTCTACCTGAACAAGTACCTGGACCATAGCTCACTTCTCTCTACACTCCACTCACATTCCTCTTTCCCTCCCCTTCTATCCTCCTTTTTAGCTTCCTTTCTTCTTTTTAAACCCTTACCTACCATCTTAGAATTAATACTATGTATTGGTTCTAAGGCAGAAGAGGGGTAAGAAAGAGCTAGACGACAGGAGTTAAGTGACTTGCCCAGGGTCACATAGCTAGGAAGTATCTGATGCCAGATTTGAACCCAGGATTTCCCATCTGTAGGCCTGGTTCTCAATCCATGAAGTCACCTAACTGCCCTCTTCAGCTTCCTTTTAATGTCTAATCATTCCCCCATTAGAATACAAGTTTTTGAGGAGAAAGGCTATATTTCCAGTACTTAGCACAGTGTCTAGTGATGTTAAACATTTGAGAAAGTCTTGTTAACTGACTGTTGACTGTTCACCCACTGTGACTCAGAGACTAGTTGGGTAGAAATTATGGCCTTGATCTCAAGAATAGGTAAATGACTCATACATAAGCAGCATGGACATAATCATTGAATACTACTTTCCCTGAACAGCACTTCTTGTCTAAACCTCAGAATTTAGCATTTTGGATTTCTTATGTTGCCCTTCAGTTAGTGTGTTTGTCTGTGTGTGTGTCTCTATATTGGGGGAAAGGGGGACAGGGATGAGTCATCCTGTTTCCTCAACCAGACCATTAACCCAGAAAGCATCAAAGAATTTGAAAGTTGGAAGGATCCTCAGTAGCTATCAAGTCCCACACATTCCCCAAAAGGAATCTCTACCACAACATAACCAACAAGTGGTCATATAGTCTCTACTTAAAGACTCCCAATGAAAAGGGGCCTACTGCCTATTGAGGGAGCCCATTCCAATTATGGCTAGCCATAATTCTTAGGGACCTGTATTCTAACATCAAGTCTAAATTTGCCTCTTTGTGATTTTCTCCAGTGCTCTCATTTCTGCTTTCTGGTGTCAAACAAAACATTTCTAATTCATTTTCCACAGGGCAACCTTTCAAACACTTGAAAAAAGCTGTCATTACTCCTGAACCTTCTTTTATCTCTTATCCAAGTTAAATATCCTGGTTCTTTGAACCAAGCGTCATATGACATGAACTTAAGACCCTTTACTATACTGGTTACCCTCTTCTGGGTACTCTTCAATGTCCATTCAAACCAGGGTACTCAAAACTGAATACAATACTCCAGAACATGACACAGAGAGATTATCTCTCATTATCCTGATTCCAAGAAGTTCTACCTTTCAATTTCAGCTCAGTGGTGGGCACCTCAACTCATATTAAGCTCATTATCTATTGACTACATGCCTTTTTCATATATTTCTCAGACAAATCTCTGCCGAACCATACTTCTCCCACCACTTACTTGTGAGGTTGATTTTTTGAGTCCAAGTATAATACTTTACATTTACTCCTGTTTGATTTCATCTTATTAGGTGTAACCCAAAGCTCTACCTTGTCAATATCTTTTTTTATCCTAACTGTCTTTCAGCTTTCATCATCTGCAAGTTTGATGAGCATTCCATTTATGCCTTTGCCAAACCATTGATAAGAATTTTTAACATCTATTCTCTAGCACAGGGAGGGGAGGGAGAAAGATACCTGGAATTTTAATGCAACCAACAAAAAAATAAGGATATAATTTTTAAAAGGATGTTGTTATTATAAAAATTCTGTAGAGACTGTGCCTTAATTAATAATTGTTTATTAAATAATAACAAGTGGGCCAGAGAAAAAGAAGTCACCAACTGCATGTGGCCAACTGTCTTCCTTTCAAAAAGCCAACACCAATGCATACCATCTATTCACTGATTCTAAGGCAAAAAGCCCCTACTTCCTCCTGGTACTCCAATTTATGCTCTTTATGATGTCCCTTTCTCAAGCCTCTGTGATTAGAGGACTCCAAAGTCACTCTGGACAAGAGATGGGTCTTTTAGATGCCAGAAGCCACAAGACTTTTAGAATGACTACACAGTACCCATGTCTACTTTTCTCTGCTACACTATCTTAAAAGGCTTGTTTACAGATCAATAAAGAGCTTTCTCTCCATCCTTATTCAGAAAAGGTATGAGAGTAGAAGGATGTGGTAGCTTCAATGTTAATATTAAACTTTTTTTTCTTTTATAATCCAAAGGTTGTCTTGTGGTACCCAAAAGGCATACAAACTTCAATTCCCATAATGTTAAACATCACAGGACCAAGCACACATTCCTGGAGTATTACATTATAGACCTCTAACCAAGATCATGTCAAAGTTTTTGGAGGTCAGGATTCTAGATCTTATACATTTGTGTATCCTTTAGAGGTCCTAACATGTCTGGGGACCTTGAAACAAAACTATAATTTTTAATTTCAGTGTCTTGGGGTTAACACCTCAGCATATTTCATGGGAAGTACTAGGTTTATGGTAGGGAGACCTCAAGGGACTACCTCAAACCATGGAACCCATGGAACCCAAAGCTCAATCACTAGGGAAAGGAAGTTTGCCACATGATAGCTTCCAATTTTAACTAATTAATTTAATTTATTATTATTATTATTATTATTATTATTATTATTATTATTATTATCTGTGTGTTAAGCTCAGTTGTTTCTACCTGTTGAAGGTGTAAAAGTTTTGGCAGTACTCTGGGGAAAAGGTCAGATTGCCCTGCTCTGATTATAATTCTTCTAGGCATTCAAGGAACAAATGTAAATTGTTCAACTGGTTGATTCATCAAAGGACATTAAGGAAGTTAGCCAGAGGGTGTAAGAAGAAAAACTGGTCAGTCAATAAGCATTTATTAATTGTTTACAATGTGCCAGACATTGTGCTAAATAAAGGAGATGGGAAGAATGCAAAAACAGGGTGCTTCCCCTAAAGAAATCTAAATTCTGATTAACAACATACAAATTGCTACGTACATACAAGGGATAGATGGGTGGACAGACAGATGGACTGGCAGACATAGATAGATAGATAGATAGATAGATAGATAGATAGATAGATAGATAGATAGATACAATAAGATTAAATTAATGGATAGACGACAGACAGATGGATGACAAACAAATGGATGAACAGACAGACAGACAGACAGATAGACAGGCAGAGAGAGAGAGAGAGGAGAGGTAGGTAGGTAGGTAGGTAGGTAGGTAGGTAGGTAGTTGTTTAATCATTTTCAGTCATGTTCAACTCTTCAGGACCCCATTTTGAGTTTTCTTGACAAAGATACTGGAATAGCTTGCCATTTCCTTTTCCAGCTCCTTTGTCAAGGTCTCATAACTAGTAAATGTTTTAAACCAAATTTGGACTCATGAAGATGAGTCTTCCCAACTCCAAGTCCAACAGTCTATCTGCTGTGCCACCTGGATACTCAGATAGATAGCTTTGGAATATAACGTAAAGATCTTGATCCTCCTTGGCAGTCTTTATGAAAAATTGCTATAAAGTGATAAGGAAGAATGTAGTCTGGTCAAAGTGAGAAAGTGGGGTACAATAAAAAAACACTGACTCTGGGATCAGTGCATATAGGTTCAAATTCTGACTCTGATTACTACCTATATGACTTTAGTTAAGACCTTGCTGGGCCTTGGTTTCCTTATCTGTAAAATGAAAGATTTAGACCAGAGGTCTCTTTCAGCTCTAAATCTACGAGATTCTGGGGGGAGCCAGCTCCAGCAGGCAACAGTTTTACAGGCCAGCTGGAAGGGCCTGATGCTGGAGGCCACTCAGGAAAGCTCTGGAGGACTATTCCTACCTATGGTCCGTTTTTCTTAAAGCCATTTCAACATCTGTCGCATTAGAAGCAATGACTGGGACCTAGTTTGTCTGAAGATAGCTGATACTAAATTCGCCACTTACAAAGTAACAAATAAGTAATTCGGACCCGATCATTATTCCCTGCTCACTACTCACATGCCAAATATTTATAGAAACTAATATAGCATGTAGTTTACAGCTCCTAATAGGGAGACCATTAGCTCCCCCTAGTTGCCTCTCTTCCCTAAGGCAGAGAATCTCTCAAGCTTGGGAATGACTGGTGGAAAATTTTCAGAAGTACAATTACACTATTTCTTTTTGGTAGTTGAGACCTTTAGATACTCTTTAGGAAATGTTTCTGCCCATTTCCCCACCTTCCTCCCATCAGATCCCCAATCCCTTTGTTTATTTCCAGTTTCTTCCAAAGGGTTTGAGTTGTAGTCTCAAAACCTCAAATCTCCACCTTTTTCATTGGGTTATGTGATAGAGGTGATCAATTTCACACACTCTTCAGCCCTGGCACTTTTTCTCCACTGCCAGCCTCTATCACAGTTAGTAACAAAGAATGAGGTCCCTAAACTATTTATTGAATTTTGTTCATTGGTTTCAAATACTGCTTCCTGCCATCTTTTAGACAAATTAGGTGAGGGTCATCTTGATTTCTCTTTTTCCAAGAATAGGGTTGGCCAATTTATTGGTCAAGACACAATTGAACCTTTAAAAGAAAACAACCCTGGTATAACCCTGATGAGTTTTGTGCCAAATGCATGGTTTACAGAGATGCTTTGTGACTCTTCAAGTTTCACTTTACTATCTCTGAAGTGAACGTTTTTTTAAAAAAATGCCATCAAGAATTATATTGTTTGCTTGTTAGCTCCAGGAGGGGGGGAGGAAGAAGGGAGGCAGAGAAAATGAATCATGTAACCATGGAAAATATTCTAAAAAAATTAATAAAAATTTTTACAAAATTAAATTGTTGCTGTGTTTAAAAGTAACATTATGTCCTTTAGAAGACCTAAAATTGTATTGCCACATGGAGACACAAGGGTGCACAGTAGTCGTATGATATAGTAAAAAAGTACTCTACCTGGTGTTGGGAGATCTGGATTCAGGTCCCAGGTCTACTCTTTATATCACAGACAATTTTGGATAATTCATTTACCCTTCACTGCTACACAGGGATCTCATTCTTCAAGTCATTTCAATCTAGCTTGCAACTCCACCCCTCTAATTGAAATCTTTCTCTCTAATGATCTGCTCATCACCAGATCTTTTTTCTATCTTTATCCTCTTTTATCTGTATCCAGTCACTCTTTCCTGATTCTCCCTCTGTCCTTGGCTTTTGTGATACTGCACAATCATGACTCCATGCTTACCTTTCCTCCTTTTCTGTCTCTTCTACTGGCTCTTCATCATCTTCCTACTCTTTGAACATTTCACCAACGTTCTGTTCTATACTTTCTTCTCCTCTCATAATTTCATAGGAAGAGTCTTCTGTGGCCTGAATTATCATCTCTATTTAAATGAATCCCAAATCCCTAAAAATATTTGTTATGCTTTTCTTGCTTGCCTGACGTAACTTGAATCTTGTCATTTTGAATAATTGTTTCAATGCATTGCAGTAGCTCCTTGCTAACATTTGAAATTTTTACATTATTTCTCATTCATTAGATTGGTGTGTAGTTCTCTTTTTCTACTTTATCTTTCCTTACTTGGGATGTCAGTATTGGGCTCATAAAAGGAGTTAGTAAGTTGGTTTCATTTATTTAGTACATAAATTAATTGTTATTTAGGTGTTGGCTACAATTCATTTGCAAATTCATTAGGATTCCATCAGGGTTGCTTTTCTTTGAAGGTTCATTTGTGTTTTGCTCAATTTTTCTTTCTGGAACTGAGATTTTTAGAGTCGCTCTCTTGTTAATCTTGTTATTTTGTGTTTTTGAAAATATTCATTCATTAATCCATGCCATTTAAGTTTCCAGTTTTGTGGCATGTAATTGGACATAGTAGCTTCTAATAATTTTATTTTCTCCTCATTCATCCTTAGATATCCTTTATTATTTTTAATTATGATAATTTCTTTGAAAAAAGAAAGATCAAATGAGCCGACAGTTTAACCCTGCTTATTGATCACTGGAGAAACAACTCTTTGTTTTGCTTTGTCAATTTAATGGTTTGTGGGGCTTTTTTCCCCAAAATTTTGACATTTGTGCCTGTTTGGTGATTAGTAGCTCTCCTGATTATGTAGGTGTTTTAAAAATATAGATGCTCAAATAATTAATTTTTTCTTTCTTCTTGTAATATAAGAGTTCAGAGGCACAAGTTTTGTTTTCAGGGACTGAAGCAAACCATGAATTTGGTATGTAGTCTCATTATAATAATTTCCTTTGATATAGTCATTCATTTTTTCTGTCATTTGTTCTTTGATCATCTCTTTCTTAGGCTAAAATTATTTTTATTTCATTTGTGTGCTTTAATCATATTTTCCCAGTTGATCAATTTTATTACATTATAGTTTACCAAAAATCCATTTAATATTTCTGCTTTTTATTATGAACTCTTTATACTCTGGTATGTGATAAATGTTTGTGAATGTAATTTTGGAATATGTTTAAATTTTGCAATACGTTTAAATCCTAAAATCTGGGATTGCATCCACTAGACTGCTCCCTCCAAAGATGCAGATTAAATACCCATCCATGCCTGACCATCTTGTATGACCAATATCCAAATGTCTTCCCATAAGTTCTTCATAGAGGATTCACTCAATGTGCTGAAGAACTTCCTCAATTCCTCTTGGCATCAAAAGAATATCAGTCAAGCATTTTGTCTGTCCATCTGTCATCCCTCATCATCATATCTTCACCAGCATATCTTCTGTTCCTATCATATATTTCCTTGATGACATATGCTACTACTGTTTTATGCTTCCTTTCCTCTTGTCCCCAAATTTGCCCAACTCTCCCGTATCTTAAATAATCCTTACTATATTCCATCATATCTATTACTCTAAATCTTTCCTTTCTTAATCAAATTCTTAGAAAAGTGGTCAATGCCTCAATGCCTCCACTTCCTCTCCTTTCATTCTCTCCTTAACCCATTGCAATCTGGCTTCTTATTTCATCATTTAACTGAAACTCTTCTCTCAAAAGTTATTAATTTTCATTTCATTTATCATTCCTGATTTTTATGCAGCATTTTACTCTGTTAACTAAGCTCTTCTACTGGAAGAATCTTTTTTTCCTCTGGCTTTTCATGGCCCTGCTCTCTTTTGGTTCTCCTCTTATCTATCTGACTGCTACTTCTCTTTTGCTGGATCTTCGTCTATGACATACCCACTAATTTGAATATAGTGTAAGGCTCTGTCCTAGGAACTCTTAGCTTTTCCCCATATATCCTCTCTTGGTGACCTTACATGGTCCCATGGGTTTGATTACCTCTTTGTGTAAGACTCCAGGATCTATATATCCAACATATAGCCAAAGCTATATATCCAGTCTCTCTCCTGAGCTTCAGTCAGATGTTAGCAACTGCCTATTGGTCATTTCAAACTAGATGTTCCATAGGTTTATCAAAATCAATACTTCCCAAACAGAATTTAATATATTCCCACCCCCCATACTCCTCTTCTATAGTCAAGGAGACTATAATCCTCCCAGGTACCCAGGTTCAAAATCTTTCTGTGATCTTCAAATTCTCATTCTCACTAAGCCCACATATCCAATCTGATATCACATTTTATTTCTTCTATCTCTACAGTGTCTCTCAAAACTGTTTCCTCTCTTCCAATTACAAGGTCACCACACTAGTTCAGACCCTTACCTCATCTATTTCCTGGATAATTTCAATGGTCATATATAAGGTCTTCCTCTTCAGACCTTTCCTCAGTCCAATCCATCCCCCACGTATCAGCCAAATTGGTTGCCTAGAAGCCCAGTTCTCATCCTTTTGCTCCCAAATGCAATCAAATTCAGGGACTCACTATTACCTCTGAGATCAAATAAAAACATCCATGTCTTGACATTTAAATCTCTTAACAATCTGGCCCCTTCAATCTTTACAATCTTCTTATACATTATTCTAGTCCACATATTCCTCAACCCAACTATATTGGATTACTTCCTGTTCCTCACACATAAACCTCTATCTCTCATTTCTAAACCACTTCACTGGTAGGTATCCTCCATGTCTAGAATTCACTCATTTTGGATCTCCACCAAATCTCTGATCTCCTTCAATATTCAGCTCAATGGTTACTTTCTCTCTTTTTTTTTAAGCCCTTACCTTCTGTTTTAGAAATCAATGTTAAGTATCAGTTCCAAGGCTAAAAAGTGGTGCAGGCTAGGCAATTTGGGGTTAAGTAACTTGCCCAGGGTCACACAGCTGGTAAGTGGTTCACATCTTTTCTACATGAAGTTTTCCTTGATCCCCTCCAGCTACTAATATATTCCTTTCTAAACTTACCTTGTTTTCATTTTGCATGTAGTCAGACATACATATAGTTTCCATTTTATAATATAAGCCCTCTGAAGAAAGGACTGTTCCATTTTGTCTTTGTATTTGCAACTGTTGGTATATATCTGATACATCTGATAAGACTTAATAAATGCTACAATTATTGTCTTATTATCTAGTTCTTGTTATAGCAGTTAGCTTTCTCCTCACATGATATACTATTTAGTGTACATGTGTCTATACTGATACTGTTTTATCTTTTATGCCTTTAAGAACAATGAAATTTTCTTGTTTGTTAATTATTTTGATTATTGATTAATAATATTGATTTTCATTATTATCATGTCTAAAGTCATGACTACTCCTACTTTTTTGGATTCAGCTGACATATAATCAATTCTACTCTAACCCTTCATTATAACTCTGTATGAATAAATTATAAGTATGCTTCTTGCATTAACAAATTGTTGAATTTGCTTCTAATTCAGTCTGCCACACTCTTCCATTTTATGGATGAGTTCATCCCATTAACATTCAGAGCTGTAATTGTTGTTTTTTCCCTTCATTAAAACTAATTATTTCTTTTTCCATTAAAAGGAAAAAAATCTAGATATATCTTTTTATTGATTGAAGCAATTAGACCCCAGGTTCCTCTCTTTCCCTTTCCCTCCCAGCCCAGATCTGAATCCTTGTCTTCTACTCTTCTCTACCCAACTCCCACCATCAGACCTTTAAAATCAATCCTTCCAATTTATTTTCTATAAGGCAAGATTCTCCTGAATCTTACCCTCCAGGTAAGACACACTATCATATTCCCTACCCCATAGCCAAATCCAGCTCTCTCCTGATTCTAGTACTATAATCATCTTTATCTTTTTTAACTTTCCTTTGCCTGTATCAAAAAAGGATATGGTTCATGAAAGGCCCTCTCACTCTCCTCACCTCTGCCTGAATGACTTTTACTTGTAGAATCTCAATTTCAAGAAACACTATTAGGGAATTGACTTTTATGATTTCCTGAAATGTTATTCAGACTTTTTATTTCATCATATTTTTTTTCTGGGAGACCAATGATTCTTAGACTATCTTATTGAGTCCTATCTTCCATGTGAATTGTATTTTATTAGAGCATCTCTCTGTGCTCTTCCAATTTTGCCTGCTTTTGAATTTGTTCTAATAAATTTTGTTAAATAAATGTATTTTTAAAATTTCATCTGACTTCCCCATTTTTTTTCAGAGTCTGCACTGCTTTTAGATTTTCTAGCTTCTCTTCTAACCCATTGAATCTCCTTTCCTATAAGCTCTCATTTCATTCCTTACTTCTTCCTTTAATTCTTTTAATTGACTGTTCGGCCACTCTCAGGGTTCTTTAGATTGTTCCATGCATAATAGTTTTTTTTTAATTGTTCTTTTTAATCCCTTATTTTCTGACTTAGTATTAATTCTAAAATAGAAGAGTAGCAAGGGCTTTGTAGTTGGGGTTGTGACATGTCCAGAGTCACACAGCTATGAAGTATCTGAGGCCATATTTAAATGCAGATCCTCTCAACTCCATGGGGTCATGGTTTTTTCTTGTTTTTTCTTTTGGGGAGTTTCCCTGGTCTGTCTTTGACACCTAGAGAGATAATATAATATAATAGGTAGAAAGCTAGCCTTTGGGGCAAAAAAGACTTGGGTTCAAAACCATCTATTGAAATCTCTCGATTTACTCCTCTATTTCCCCATACCTAGAAATTCCTAGCTCCTAGGGTAATGGGCCCTTTTGGCACTCTGGGGAAGTGTATAGACCCCTTCTAGAAATAATGTTTTTCATGCATAGAATAAATAAATTAAAAAGAAAACCAATAATATTGAATAATGGTTATCAAAATATTTTTTTAAAGAGTCACACATCATGGGGAGCTAGGTGGCACAGTAGATAGTGAGACAAACCTAGAGATAGGAGGTTTGGGTTCGAATGTAAATTCAGACATTTCTTGGCTCTGTCACCCTGAACAGTCACTAAACCCCAATCACCTCACCCTTACTGCTTTTCTGCTGCTTTGAAATTATTATTTTATAACAATTCTAAGACAAAAGGAAGGGTGGGTTTGTTGTTGTTATTGTTATTTGTAAAAAGCCACACACCAATTTTCAGGAACTCTTGGGGAGGGAACTCCCTCTACCAATGCCAATAGGATAGAGTGCTGGGCCTGGAGTCAGGAAGGTCTAAGTACAAATCTACTTCAGATTTACTATGTGACTCTGGATAAATCATTTAACTTCTGTTTGCCTCCATTTCCTCAACTGTAAAATGGAGATAATAATAGCTCTTATCTCGTGGGTTGTTATAAGGATCAAATGTGATAATACATATAAAATTCTTAGCAGATAGTTATATAAATATTTATTTCCCTCTGTTCCCTTAATAAATGTTCATTGAACTTAACCTCACTATGTCTCAATGTTCTGTAAAATGGGGCTAATAATATGGACATTTTCCTGCTTAATGGGGCGACAGGGCTCAAATGAAATAATTTATGTAAATGTCCTGTGATCATGAAGCATTAAGTAAATGTAAACTAGTTTTTATTATCATTGCTATGATTGGTTTGGAGGGTTTTTTGTTTTTGTCTTTAATTTATTGTAACACTCCATTAATGATACTCCTACCTTTGTTCTAATTCAGTCTTTTGTTCCACGAAGAAATTCCAACTCAACATAGCTCTATTTTGCCCTTTATCCTATATTGGACTCATTAGCCAAATGATCTTTATATTCTTCATCTCAGGCATACTATAGAGAGGAATGCTGAAGGTCTGGCATTTGGTGGCTAGATTTAGCCTTTGATGAATTAGATTTACATTCAGTCTCTTAATTCAAATTTGATTTGGGCATTGCTATTATAAGTCAAGTTAATATTGAATGAAACCGTTCCATTTTTAAAGCATTGTACTAAGCTGATTCAGAAGTGAACTCTAACCTAAATGGCTTTGATTTGCCATTCCTCCCAGCAATCTGGACTCCAGGAGCCAATTTATGACTTTGAACTTGAAGGCCTGCCACTTTCATTAGGTTTATAAATCCCACTCTCACATTTTCCCTTAGAGCTGAGTGTGACCATCCAGGCCTGTTTCCTTCCAGCACAGAATATATCACATAGTTGTCTAGTTGTAAATCCATTCCTCGGAGAATTATCAGATGGCAGTGATTTATCAAGGTTGGCCAGGAAATCGATGTTTCAAATAATCTCTAATATGGAGAAGAGAAACTTTCCTAATAATTTCTCGGTTTGGGGAATGTCTGTGAAGATTTACATTATAAAAATGGTTTTGAAAGGGAGTCATAATTATTTTTTTTCAAGACAGAGACCAAAAAATAAATCATCTCTCAATCCCCTGAGGATAATTATATCCAGGGTCATTCAGGAGATGGGAAAGGATAGAACAAAACATTCATTACTTTTACCCTAGCACCAGGTCTATCAGCATCTCCCAAACATATGTCTTTTCTCCAGTTCATTAAGCTCAGAGACCAGAAAGTTGATTCAGAAAAGTTGCTTTGTCTAAGGACAATGGGGTCAGGGGGGACACATGGAACACACTCAAGTTAAGTCACTGAGCCACTGTACAGATTTCAGGAAGCCCACCTGCTTATATAATAGGATTAGTGGAGACTATACTGGAAGATAAGGTTGTACATTAGGGAAGCTTCCTCCTGAGTAAATGAAGGATTGTTTTTTTTCTTTACAGAAGACAAAGGAAGGAGAAAAAAATCCCATGACAGACTTTGCTACCAAGAATAATTTTATTTTAGTTCCCAAAACCCTACAGAGCAAAAGGCAGCCTCTCCTGCCACACTGTTATATTCTCTTTCCTCCTATTTTCCTCCTACATCAACAACCTTCTATCTTCTGAATGATGTCAAAATCCCTTCCAAGTTCATGAAGAAGCTATATCCCCCAGGCCTAGGCAATACAGAATATGGCAGTTACCAAGACCCAGAAGAAAGAAGACTTGGGGAAGAGAAAGGATACAATGAGTGTGTTCAAGTATCTGAAAGGCTTTTGCACAGAAGGATTAGACTTGTTCTGCCTGGCCCCAGAGGGTAGAACCAGAATGAATGGGTGGAAATCACAAAGAGGTAATTAAAATTTTGTTGTCAGGAAAAGCTACCTAAATAATTAGAACCATCCCAGAGTAGAATGATGTGGAAGACCACTCCACAGCTATTTCATAAGGAACATTCCCATCCTGGACAATAAGGAGGAGCCACAGCGCATAGAATGCCTGACCTGGAGTCGGGAAGACTCATCATTCTGAATTCAAATCTGGCTTCAGACACTTCCTATCTGTGGGATCCTGGGTAAGCACTTAAACGTGTTTGTCTCATTTTCCTCATCTGTAAAATGAGCTGAAGAAGGAAATGACAAAACCCTACATTATCTTTGCAAAAAAAAAAATACAAATGGGGTTAGGAAATATAAGACACAACTGAAAACGACACAACAACAACAAATCCTTTTCCAACTATCGGTTGGACTAGATGGTCTTCTCATTTGGAGACTCTATGAATCTGTGATTTAGAAATGCTACTCCATGGCAGCCAGTAAGCCCTAAAGTGAATGAATACTAAAAAAATAATAAAATAAAAAGGAATATGGAAAGATCACATTAACTGACCTTGAATTTTTCAGAACATCTTCAATAAGAAAGCTCAGATAAAGTCTACACCATGCTCAGAAGACTACCTGAAACCCAAAAGTTCATGGTTTTTGTTAAAAGCTTTCGACCCTTCAAATAAAATCTTAATGAAGATCTATGTGTTTAATGCTGTGCAAGTATACAGTGCTAATGAGGTCAAGATCCAGAGTTTTAAGAGTCAATTAGATTCACACAAAGGAAAAACTCTATTTCACAACTACAAAATATACCCCAAACCCCGGCCAACTAGCTGGAAAGCCTTTATTCCTAGCTGCAAGATGGGGCAAGCCAGGAAGTACAATG
Organism: Monodelphis domestica; assembly: GCF_027887165.1. Lineage (NCBI taxonomy): Eukaryota > Metazoa > Chordata > Mammalia > Didelphimorphia > Didelphidae > Monodelphis > Monodelphis domestica. The sequence goes on from NC_077228.1 coordinate 485,178,027, forward strand.
CCTGAACATAACTCCGTGCCACTAAGGAATTGCTACTCAAAGTTTCCCTCTGACTAGATGATGGATGGGTAGCATTATCTCTGTTTGAACAGGAAGGGAAGATCAAGGGTAAAAATCAGTCCACATTTATATCACATCTACAATTAGATCCTTTCCATTAGAGGCTTTAAACGTGTTTACCCATAAGATTTTACAGGAAGTGAGTTTCAGGATTTGGAAATGCCAAGCCTCTGGTGGTCTAGCCGTAGGTCCATGGTATAAAATGGTGTACGTTTTAAGGTCAAAAGTTCAAACACCACTTCAATCACTTCATAAGCATTCATTAATTTATGTAGATAAAAGGGAAATCATTCCTGCTTTCAAGGAGTTTATATTCTAATAAAGACAATATGCAGGTATAAATGTGTATTACGCATTATATGTTCTATATTATGTATTACTGTGTATGTATTATACATATATAATTGGGGGAACTAGCCAATACTAAAAGTATATTCAGTTTTGCCATTTCTAGGGGAATCATACAGAGTTTACACAATATAACCTCCCTAGTTCCCTTCCAACATCTAGAAGTTTGGTTGGTCTACTTTCAGCCGTGAGTGACTGGGGAGCTAATTCTAGGATGAGGAAGCTTTTGATTGGCTGAAAAGAAAAGATTGATGACTCAAGAGAAACAGAGCTAGAAATGAGTTTGAATTAAAAGGAATCACTAAGCCCCTTTGGAGACCCATTGGCATTTTTCTTTTTCCTTTTTTTTTTTAACCCTTACCTTCCATCTTAGAATCAATACTGGGCATTGGTTCTAAGGCAGAAGAGTGGCAAGGGCTAGGCAAGGAGGGTTAAGTGACTTGTCCAGGATCACACAGCTGGGAAGTGTCTGAGGCCAGATTTGAACCCAGGACTTCCCATCTCTGGGCTTGGCTCTCAATCCACTGAGCCACCCAGCTGTACCCACTGTTGACATTTTTCTCACCTAGATGCCCTGTTGTTGTCAACATGTGGCAATTCTATTTGCTACGGGTCTATCCTTCCCTGATCTTACATAAATAAGCATTCAGAGAGGGAAGTATCCAGATTACCATGAGACCAAGAGAGATCAGAGAGAGGAGTACCCAAGCTACCATGAGATAGGAAATGCATCAAAGCCATGAGGTCCAATGGGTGGTGAGAGCCAGCAGTAATAGCAAATGAGTATGATGAAAAGACAACAGGGCAGTAAAGTGACCTTCTTGATATAGCCTAGCAGTGGAATGACCCATTATTTGAGACACCATGCCCTGCAAGGAGACAGCCCATTTAAGCAAAGGAAGTAACTCACCCATTAATGCCTCACTCTGAAATGAATTTATCAGGGCCTCGGAAAAGAGAAAAGAACTCCCAGGACCAGGAACCATGAGATACCTCTCAGCCCCATGTATTCTCTACATGTGTACCACAGGAGTTTTATAGGTTGAACCCACTCCTAGGACCTTGTACATTTAAGGGGAGAAAGAACTGAGTTCAAGGAGATTGTTTGTAATTACTCATCTTGCCATCTTTTCTTAGTACTTATCCTTTTTTATAAACCAAATGATGTCACGTGGTTGATCTTTATTGGTGTCTATAACAGATGGGGGTTTGTGGATGACAATAATACAAACTAATCCCTCATTCCTTGAGAGAAGTACTAATCAGCCTTTGGGGAACCGAACAGAACCTGACCCTCCTGTGAGAGGTGAGCAATGAGCCCAGAGCAGAGTATGTAACATGTGTGTGTGTGTGTGTGTGTGTGTGTGTGTGTGTGTACCAAGCAGACACAAGGGAACCATGGATGGGATAAGACCTTCCCTGATCCCCCCCACCAGAAATAATCCCTTTGTGTTCTCATAGAATTGTGTTTGTACCTCCCTAACTGTACTTCACATTTTTCTAATTTGCATTGTACTTTGTGTACATATTTTATCTCCCCTCCTGGGGGGGATCCAAATAGGATTTATAGTTTATCCATTTCTACATTCTTCTGAGCACCCAGCATGAGGCCTTGAATGTGACAGATGCCTAAACTGGGAAGCACAATAGATAGAGCTCTGGGCCAGGAAAAAGGAAGACTTCAAATCAAGCTTCAGACACTTACTGTGTGACTCTGGATGAATCACTTGACCTATCTGCCTCAGTTTCCTCAACTATAAAATGGAGACCCTATGGGTTATCATGAGGATTAAATCAAGTGATATTTATAAAGCCTATCACATAGTAGGCATTTAATGAATTCTTATTCTCTTTCTCTCTTTTCCTTCCCCCCTTGAATAAATAAGTGAATTCAATTAAAAATACTTATTAACCGCCTATTGTGTGATGATGAATGATATGACAGGCACTGGATGAAATATAAAAGCTTAAATAAAATAGATTCCCTACTTTCACCACAAGATGACTAGAGGGTGGGGGCGGAGAGGGGGATCCAAACCTGTGATTCCACTGGTTCTATTGATTCTATAGGAAGTATTATCACAGGAAACTCTACTAATCCAGTTCCCAAGGAGCTCACAACCTAATGTGGTAGACCACCCGCAACAATTATGTACTAACAAGACATATACAGGATAACCTAGAAAGAATCGATAGAGGAAGTCAGAAAAGGCTTCCTGGAGAAGGTGGGATTTTAGCTGAGACATGAAACAATCCAGGATAGCAACAGGAGAGATAGGAATTATTTAAGAGAAGAAGGCAGGTAGGTGGCACCATATCTAGAGTGCCAGACCTAAAGTTAGGAAGACTCATCTCCTTGAGTCCAAATCTGGTCTCAGGCACTTACTAGCTGTGTGATCCTGGGCAAGTCATAACCCTATTTGCCTTAGTTTCCTTACTAATAAAATGAAAGGAAATAGAAAATGGCAAACCACTCTAGTATCTTGGCCAAGAAACCCCCAAATAGGGTCATGAAGAGTCCAACATGACTGAAAACAACTGAACAACAACAAAAACAAGTGAAGGACAGGAAAGTGGGAGTGGCAAAGGAAATCAGAGGCATATTCAGGCAACAGCAATTACATTTCCAGGACTACAGGGTTTATGGAAGGGAATAATGTTAAATAAGGTCAGAGAGGTATAATGGCATCAGATTATAAATTTTGAATGTCTAGCAAAAGAGTTTGAGTTTTACTTTAATTGGTAATGGAGAGCCATGGAAAAAAATTTTAATATAAGAAAGATGAGTCTGATAGTGGAACCAAGGATTAATTAGAGCAAGGAGAGAGTGGAAGTTATTGTAATAGTCCTAGTGGGTGGTAATAATGGCTTGTATTTGGATAGTAGAAATGGGAATAAAGGAGGATTAATGGATTGAGAGATGCTATTCAGGAAAAAATCAATAAGAATCAGAAACTGGATTTATGTAAGAAGTAAAGGAGGCAGAATAATCAAAAACTTTCTTCTTGCCTCCCAGAGCAGAAACCATGGCCTGGATAGCTTAATCCTTTGCCAACAAAAACTTCTGCCCTGGGGCCCCACTGTCTTAACTTTTGTATTAATATAGCCCCAGCACTAGCACAGTGCTTGGCACAAAGTATGCTCTTCATAAATCCTTTTTCATTCATTCAATCAATCAATCAAAAATAACCCAGTTTCCAAAAGGAGGGACTCTAGATTAAATGATGACATCCAAAAACAGAAATAGTGAAGTCAGGAGGATTTGGTGGGAATATAATAAACTCAGTTGGGGACCTGTTGCATTTGAGTTTCTCTGAGTAGGTAGACATGTCCTTTCATCATCCTAGTCTCTCTCTTCCAGACAAGTTCCATCCCGTCAGTGTTCTTCCCAAAATGTGGCATCTAGAACTGAACATGAAACTCTAGAATAATTCTCCCATGTTCCCTCTTTATCTTGGGTCTGTGAAATTTTAAAAAATATTTTGCTAACTTATTTCAATTAACTAATTTCCTTTCTACGTACTTTATATGTTTGGAAACATCTTCTGAGAAGTTGTTTATAGATTTCACCACATTGCCAAAGGGGTCCATGATTCATTAACCCAAAAGGTTAAAAATCCCTGACTTCCCCTCCCCCAAGATGATCTTTATTTGGTATGTATTCTGTATTACTTTCTATATGGTGTCTTTCTTTACTTTCTATGATGTTGTCTCCCTTGATAAAATGCAAACTCCTTAAGAACAGGGACTATTCCATTTTTGTCTTTGTATCTCCATCATCTTGTATAGGGTCTGGCACTGTTGTTCAGTCATTGTTGTTTTGTTGTTGTTGTTGTTCACTTATTTTTCAGTCATGTCTGACTCTTTTTGACCCCATTTGGGATTTTCTTGGCAAAAATACTAGAGATTTGCCATTTCCTTCTCCAACTCAATTTACAGATGAGGAAACTGAGGCAAACAGGGTTAAGTGACTTGTCATGAGACACACAGCAAAGACACTGGAGTGGTTTGCCATTTCCTTCTCCAGCTCAATTTACAGATGAGGAACCTGAAGCAAAGAGGGTTAAGTTCCCAGGGTCACACAGCCAGTCAGTATCTAAGGCTGGATTTGAATTTATGAAAATGAATCTTCCTGACTCCAGGTCTAGCACTGTATTCACACTGGGTCACCTACCTGCCCTAAGTAGTACATAATAACCACTTAAAATGCTTGGTAATTTATATGAGAGGGGTGGAATATTCTCCAGAATAAGCTTCCTTATTCTGGAAACTATACTTCCATTAAAGCAATGTAAAATGGTTTTCACTGGCCAGGGTGCTAGCACATGCGAGGAATAGTAGATATTAAGAAAGTTGAGGCTAGAGGAATTCTTGAACTCCGGAGTTCTAAGCTGTAATGGGCTAAACAGACTGGGCATCCACACTGAGGCTGCCATGAATATGGCAAGCACCCAGGAGAGATGAATCAGCCCAAGTCAGGAATGGAGCAGGTCAGGGCTCCCAGACAAAGTGTAAGAAGGAACGGGCCCATGAGTAGCCCTTGTATTTCCAGCCTGGGGAAGATGGAGAGATGCAATCTTTTAAAAAAATATAAAACATTACATTACCTCTCTTGGCTTCGACATGATGGTCTTGACTTATGGAGTCTACAGTATACTCCACTAGCATCCCCAGATCTTTTTCCTACTTGTCCACATAGCTTTTTGAACCTCAGTGTAGGTTTAACATTGATCCCTTTGTGAAATAGATTAACTTTCCCTTCATTAAACTTATCCCATTGTTTAGGGTGTCTTAAATGTCATAATTGTCTTGAATCCAGATTCTGTTACCCAACACATTAGCTCTCTTGCCTTACTATGAATAGTAGGACAAGTCAAGGTCAGGATTGGGTCCTGAGTTTTAGCAGGTTTATGGCTAAAGACATGGTCAGCCCTGGCAGGGATCATAGCAAGTTTGGTGGGTCACATAGACCTGTAACCATGAAAATGTGGTTTTGCCAAGACTGTGAATTGCCAAAACTGTAAAGGTTTCAGCCAAACTGTAAATATAATTTTTAGTGTCTTGATTTATATTAAAAATAAGTGGTCACCATGGGGAAATTCCCAACTATGAAAATACCCAAGTCAGCTAGGTTTTATGGAGATTTTAATTAATACAAATGAAGGAATTAAGGAGAGAGAGAGAGAGAGAGAGAGAGAGAGAGAGAGAGAGAGAGAGAGAGAGAGAGAGAGAGAGAGAGAGAGAGGAAATAATAGAAAGATCCTAGGCCAAATGGCCTAGGCCTGAGCCTTAAGGGAGAGTGAGTCAGTCTTTATCACTCACCACAAGATCATCTCAAGCAAGCTCCAGTCTTCCACTGAACTCCTGAACTGAGTTCAGAGCTCCAATTCAGCTTCCAAACTGAACTCAAATTTTAACTGAATTCAATTACCTTTTGTAAGTTGCTTGACCTTTTAGTGATTAATTTAACCTTTATAGGTACTTAGCACCCTTTTGTATTAGATCTAAAAATAAACCTAGCTTAAGGTTCTAGCTTTACTATAAGTATAAGTTGGGGACTTTTCATTGTTCAATCAGGAGTTTGCAACTTTATCTTCCCCTAAGGCACTGTCTGAGCAGGGTGGAGTAATTTTAAAGTTCTCAATACATTCCTGACCAAGTATCTCCATTGTTACAATAAGGGAATTTGCTTAACCAAATCTTCTAAGGTACAGTCTGAGTAGTTTTAAGATTCACAGACCGGAGGCTGAATCAAGCCAGGACTATACCGGATGAAGGGGTCTGGCAGGCTTAGCCAGCACAGCTCTTGGGTTGAATCCTCCTGAGGCCCAAAGCAAATCAAAAATCCCAGGGAGTCTTCCATTCTCCAAGAAATGCAGCATGAACATCACACTGAGTAATCCTCACCTGGGTTATTAGGGAGCTGGGGCACCTCTATCATGCAGCCAGCATGGCAGTGTTGCCATCTATGACACTCCTCGGTGCTACCTAAACCAGATTAAGAAGTAGTTGAGAAATATTAAACAAAACAAATAATTTAATTTAATATAATTTTAAATTTTAAATATTATTTAAAATAATAAAAATTTAAAAATACAAATTTGATATAAATTTAAAATTAATATTATATATATATATATATATATATATATATATATATAATGTGCATATGTCTGGTTATATGTGTAGTCATCTCTATCCCATAGCCTTCAACCCTCACAAAGAGAGCAGGGGCAGGCCAGTCCATTTGCTCCACTCACTTCCAGGGCCAAGCTTAGTCATTTTAATTTGTCATTATAATTACACACCAGGAAACCCTTCACTTTAAACAAAGAGAATCATTGCAGCAAAATCTTAAAAAAAATTTTTAAAGGTACCAAACATAAGCCTGTTGAGAAAAATTCATATGTTCAGATCGCTTTGAATCCCAAACTAACAGTGCTACAAATAACTCACGCAGGGAGACGCAGACAATAGGAACAACATTGGAGGCAGCGACTTACCTTGTAAGATGGTTCACAATTTTCATTTTCTTGTTTGCTAACACAAGGCAACACTGGAGGAGGTTGCTTCAGCTCATTACATTTTCACTTTAAAATTTTGAGAGTTTTGTTTTTTAAATTAGGCTGGTTTTTGGATGGGATTTGTGTGTGTGTGTGTGTGTGTGGCAAATGTTTCTGTAATTTTGTTGGAGCTATGAAAGCTCACCGCCTACTGGGTTCTACCAAAAAGGTACTAATATATAGGGCGGAAACAGATGTCAGACTCATGACCTGGGTGAGGTGACCTGTGCCCATCAAGATGACCCAACTATGGGTACACTTGGACTAAGTTCATACCTAGGAATAGTCTGACTCCAAAAGAAGGGAATCACACTCATTTTTTTTAAATCCTTACCTTCTATCTTAGAATCAAGACTTGTGTTTTGGTTCCAAGGCAGAAGAGCAGTAAGGGGTAGGCAATGGTGATTAAGTGACTTGTCCAGGATCACACAGCTAGGAAGTGTCTGAATCTAGATTTGAACCCAAGACCTCTTGTGTCTAGGCCTGACTTTCAATCTGCTGAGCCAGCTAACTGTCCCCAATCAGGCTCTTCTTACACTTTATGACTCATTTCTCTTCCACACAAAACTCTTCTGGAAACATCTTTAATAAGCCTTAAATATTCAACACAATTAAATTTTTTAAAAATGTATTAAACACCTACTATGTGTGAGACATTGTGCTAAGTTTTGGGGATACCCAAAAAAAGGGAAAAAATAGTTTCTGTCCTTCAAGAGCTTACAATTTAATAGGGGAGAAAACATGCAAACAATTATACACAAAGCAAGCAATGGGCAGGATAAATGGGAAATAACAGATGGAATTAATAATAATAAATTAACAGACAGAAAGCACTAGAATTATGAAGATTTAGGAAAGGCTTCCTGTAGAAAAAGGAATTTTAATTGAGATTTAAAGGAAGCCAGAGAGGTCAGTATTCAGAGCAGAGCAGGGAGAGCATTCCAGGAATGAGGGACAAACAGAGAAAATGCCCAGAGCCAAGAAACAGAGTGTTTTAGTTCATGGAACAGCAAGGAGGTCAGTACCACTGGAACAAAAAGTATCTGTTGGGGAGTAAGGTGAAAGAAGACAGGAAAGGTAGGAGGGAGAGTAGGCTATAAAGGGATTTGAATGCCAAACAGACCATTTTGTATTTGTTCCTGGAGGCAACAGGGCACCACTGGAGTTTATTGAGTAGTTGGGGTGGGAGGAAGGAAATATTATCCAATCTGGGTTTTAGGAAAATCACTTCAGTGACCAAATGGAGAGTGAATTGGAGTGGGGAAGGGATTGAGGCAGGCAGAGGAGTGAGGCGGTAAGGGTCTGCACTAGAGTGGTGGCAGTATCCCAAGGAGAGAAGGAAATGTGTTCAAGAGATGTTGCAAAAGTGAATCAGTAAGTCTTGGCACCAGCTTGGATATGGAAGGTGAAAGGGAGTAGGGAGTCCAGGTTAGCTTCTAGCTTGTGAGCCTGGGGAACTAGGAGAATAATATTGTCTTCTATAGTAATAGTAAGTAGGGGAAGATTTAGGTAAAAAGGTAATGAGTTCTGTTTGGGATATAATGAGTCTAAAATGTCTCCCAGATATCCTGTTCAAGATGTCTGAAAGGCAATTGGAGACATGAGACTAGAGGTCAGCAGAAAAAATGGGGCAGGATAGACAGATCTGAGTATGGAGGTGATAATTAAATCCATGGGAGCTGATAAGATCACCAAATGAAGTAGTCTAGAAGGAGAAGAGAAGAGCATCCCAGACAGAATCCTGAAGGACCTAGAGAAGGCATGATCTGGAGGAAACAGCAAAGGAGACAAAGAAGGAGCAGTTCTATTGGTAAGAGAAGAGCCAAGAGTGGTATTCCCAAAAACCTAGAGACAAGAAAATATCAAGGAGGAGAGAGTGATCAACAGCGTCCACGTCTAGAGAGAGATCAGCAAATAAGGATTGAGAAAAGGCATTGGATTTGGCAACTAAGAAATCATTGGTAACTTTGAAGAGAGCTGTTTCAATGGAATGATAAGGTCAGAAATCAGATTATAAAAGGTTAATGAGAAAGAGAAGAGAGAAAGCAGAGGCACCTGTCGAGGTCAGCTTTTTCAGAGAGTTTAAATACAAAGGGCAGAAAAGATATAGGACAATGATTAGCAAAGAAAGAAGGATCAAGTGAGGCTTTTTCAGGATGAGGGAATCATAGGCATGTTTGTAGGCTACAGGAAAGGAGAAAGTGGAGATGGAGAGATTGATAAGAGGTGACAGAGTAGGAATGACAGAGGGGACAATCTGATGGAGGAGATGAGCAAGTAGAGGGGTTGGGCTTTGTAAGGAGTACGACTACTTCATCATGTGAGACGGGAGGGGAAAATAGTAGATGGCACCTGGGTAAGCAGAGATGAAGAAGAGAAACAGAAGTTCAAAGCAAATGGCCTCAGGTTTTTTTCCTGGAAAATATAAGGCACAGTTCTCAGCTGATGGTGTGAAAGGGAAGGAATCATGAAGGGTTTGAGGAAGGATGAAAAGTTTTGGAAGAGTCATTATAGAGAATGAGATAGTGAAATGATGAAAGGTATTGTAGCATTGCCTAGCAGCAGTGAGGGTCCAGTTGAGGTAATATAACATAAATTTTTAGTGGACCCATTTATAATAGTTGTACAATTTTCTCTACCTTTGCTAGCAGTCAAGGTGATGAATGGAACACTTGATCCAAAGCTGAAGCTTGATTGGGTGTAACTAACGGTGTAACAAAAGGACTAAGGACTCAAGAGAAGAGGACAGTGTCAAGTCCAATCGATTCTCAAAGAAGTCAAGATGGGAAGAAAAGGAGAGAGTGGTTAGTATGGAGAAATGGCCTGGGAGGGAAATGTAGGGTCAGAGACTGGAGGTTACAGTGAGGATAAAAAGTACCTCTATATAAGGGAAGACAGAAGGAAAGGGGATAAACCAATCAATTATAGTTAGATAAGGAGATTTCAGAATTCTTGAACATGAAGATGATACCTTTGTGGATGATGGCAAATTCAAGGGTATGACCAATCTTCATATGTGACTGAGATGGGATGTGTCCCCCTCACCCAAAATGCCTCTGGTCATGCATGTCCTTTAGCAAGGGGCCAGGGCATAGGCTGATCACCACACATACTCCAAAGAGGGCCCCCATTCAGCAGATGAGAGACTTTCCTTGTTTTACTCCCATTACCCAGGGAATAAGCATCAGCACCAGAAGGACAAAGCTGTAGTTAAATTGAGTCAGATAGTCAGTTTGCTATACTTCCTGCTTCCTGCTCCTGCACTGACCTCCCACTTGGAATCTCTGCAAAAAGTATCTAATTTCCCACTTTTCTCAGGCCCTAAGATTTCAGTCCTGGGGTTTGGGATGAGAAAGGAAGGGGACACAGCTTCCTGATCCAGCCTGACCTTCTGCTCATATTCCCTTGAATCCTGATTCAGATTCTACTGCTCTTTCCCCAACATGGGCTTCCTACCTGCAACCCATCCCTGGGGATTTCCCTACATCACTGCTACATACAGACTTTATGAGGGAACCATGGAACTTTCTCTTTTTTTTCAATTTGTTAACATACCACACACTACACTGAATATTAGGATCATTAGACCAAAAAATTTTAAATTAAAAATAGTTATCATTACATTTTTATAGTGCAATTCATGCCACCTTCCACAGCTGGAAGTCAGTCTTTGTCACACTGAACAATGAGGGTGGCATCAGGACCCACGATCAGGATCAGGATCTGACCTGGATATTGACTGAGTAGGTTCCATGGAATTGATGGAAGCCTTCCTGGTATGGGGAAGTTGAGGGAGGGAGAAGAAAGAGGGGAAAGCAGTTGGCTAGAAAGTTTTTGTGTAGATAAAGGACAAAATCTTCAGGCTAATAAGCCAAGAGTGTTGCCTGGAAATTCAGGTCAGCTGAAGAACTAGAGGCATTAAAGCTTATTGTGCAGAGAAGCAGGGGTCAAAACTAGGAGCCGTGACAAAAATCTAAGGGGACCTGTGACGGGTGAAATCCAAAATAAGGCTGCACAGTTCCATACTGAAGTAATCAACAAGGCATTGGGCTTGACAAAAGAGTCAAGAACACTCCTATTTTTTTTGTAGGTGTGTGTATGTTTTTATTATGCCTGGGAAAGTGGCCCAACCTCCTGCTTCCCCTGAATTCCCTTCAGCTGGAGAGTAAGAGCTGCAGCTGATGCCACCCTCATTGTTCAGTGTGACAAAGGCTGGCTTCCAGCTGTGGGAGGTGACATGAATTTCTTCTGTATGTGGTATTTGGTGCGTAGATGTTGGTTTCATTGTAAAAATCTTGGTTATTAATCAAATGAGATAATATGTGTAAAGTGCTTTGCTAATGCCTGACACCCAGTGGGTGCTACATAAATGCTTACCCTCTTTCCTTCCTCCTATTTTCCCCCTTCCCTTAATAAAACTTTAAATTTTTATCTTATTTTTTATTGATGCTTTTCTGTGTTTATATAACATTCATTTCCAAGCATATTCCTCCCTCCTCCTCTACCCCGTGAGCCATCCCTTATAACAAATTAAGAGAAAGGAAAAACTAATACAGCAACTCAACTATGTCTGACATATGTGTATAAACAAGTGAGGGTCACCCCCACCATCCAAATCACTGGGGCTCTGTGCCATTTCTGGCTTAATATGAAAGAGTTGGAAGCTTTGGGATGATACAGCTTGGTTCATCCCCTCCAGCCATGATGGCTGGGAAAGGGAAGGAAGTTGGAGGGACTCAAAGCCACATCATCATAATTAATAATAATAGCTAATGTTTATATCTACTATGTCCCAGACACTGTGCTGAGCATTTTACAAGTATTATCTCATTGCATCCTTACAATGACCCTGATGTAGGTGTTATTTTTATCCCCTTTTTACAGAAAGGGAAACTGAGGCAAACAGGAGTTAAATGGCTCACCCAAGGTAATGCAGCTAGTTAAGTGACATCAGAGAAGGTTGCCACTGAGACAGGAAGAAGGAATGGTTATGCTTCTGAAGAACCTCTTTTACTTCTTTTCCAGAATGCATGGCATGAAGCTTTCTCCCTAGGATTTCCCATATTGGGGGAAGGACACTCTCCCTTACCCCAACAAATATAGCCACTGTCAGCACATGGCTGCTAAACTCAAGAAGATGCTTGAGCCTGGCCCTTCAGTTGCCTCTGCTGCCTTGAGATGTTTTCTTTTTTTCCTTGAACAGAGATGACCAAGCGGAGCTTTTGTCTGCCCTGATATCACACTTACAAAATCTTTTATTCTTTGATCTTTCAAGTATTGATCTCCTAGATGGATAGTTATTTGCTCAAATCCTTGTCAATGAGTACTTTTGAGTCTTTGTATTTTTTTTTAGTGTTCCTCTTACGTGGAGGAAATAAATAACTATCTCATACTCGATCAATATTGCCAGTGGAATATCTTTCTACACACCTTTGGGAAGGGCAGGCCTAAGTTCTAAGTCCTTTTCCCCAGCATTCCAGGGTGGGGATAGCCAAAGAGTTTGCCAAAAGAATCCTGACACCTTTCTGTGAAGGCCAACCTCCTCTATGACTGAACCTTGTTCTCACATGTGGGGCCAAAGCTAGAGGTCCCCCATGCAAGGAAAAGGTGGGTGCCAAATCCTCTGGGATCCAGCAATGGAATGCATGCTTACATGTGCAACATACCCAAACTACGGTCTCCCTCTTCCATTATAAGACTAATTTTATTTTCTCTTTAAACTTCCTAATTTGGCCCAGTTAGTCACAAAAGGCATTCATATATTCATTCACCATTAATTATTTGAATGAATAAAGAGAATAAAGTTTGATGAATGAATGAATATTGGTATAAAACAAATTCCTAATGAAAAAAACTCCATAATTGGATGCCTCTTATTTCACCAACAGTTCTACAAAGACATACTGACCATCAGTTGTCTGTTATACGTTATTGAGCATGGTTGGTTAGTTTTTTTAATATCATGTAAGCTTCTTAAAAGCAAGAGAACTGCTTTTTGTTTCTTTGTCTTACAAGTGCCTAGAACAATTCCTTGCATAAAGAAGGACCTTAATACATGCTTGTCCAATTGAATTGAATTAAACTGATAGAATTTTCAACATCATAAAGAACTATAATTACTAAGTACTATAAGAATTTAAATTTAGGTTTTATGCTAAATATGAGAATTCAAAAGTAAGATTGTGGTCACCAATTTAAAATATTACAGCTTAAGTCTAAATGACTTTAGCAGCTTTATTTACAAAGAGATAGAAAGAGTAAAAGTGGAAAAGTGTAGATAAAGAGACAGAAAGTACTGCCTAACTACCAATGCCCTAAGTTTAATCCTAATGTCTCCGGACCACAAATGCAAATCCAAAAATGAATCTCACCAGAATCCAAAGTCCAAATTAGGAAGCCAAAAAAAAATCCAAAGAGCCAGGAGACACTGAAGAATCCACAGAGAACCTTCAGTGCACACAAGGCTAAGACCAACAAGAATCTCACTAGAACTCACACTGAAGGGAATGTCTCACGGAAGCACCAATGAGCAGAGAAGGTCTCACCAAAGAACCAAGGAAGGAATCACTCCACTCACCACTGTAAGCTGACAAAGCATCCAAGGAAAGAGTCTCCTCCTCCAGGCCAACTCACTGACACAGAGAGAATGACTAAATCTTCTAGCTGACCTTTTTAAAGCAGTTTTCTTGATGTCACTTCCTGTGGCTCCCCCACTTTATGGGAACCAATTGCAGTCTTTCAATTTGCCTAGCACTGCCCAAGGGGGTTGGGGGAGTGACCTTTGGAGTTATGAGCTTACTCTAGTAAGCAACTTGCAAACTCTTGCTTAGTGTCAAGTAGGGGTACTTTAAGTTCTTGATTTGTTTAGCTAAAAATAGACAAGTAGAAAGTTAATCCTATCTTAACAGTACAACTTCCTTACACACACTTTGTGGCTTTCCATTACCCCATGGGTTCCCTACAATTGGAATTCTGAAATAGTGGTCTTCCATGATTGACAATCATTGGGTGATAAAAAGATTTCAGTCATGTCCAACTCTTCGTAACCCCATTTAGAATTTTCTTAGCAAGATACAGTAGAGGTTTACCATTTCTTTCTCTTTTTTAATGAAAAAAATTTTTTCAGTTGCATGTAGAAACACTTTTTGACAATTTTTGACATTTTAAAAATCAGATTTTCTCCTTTCCTAGCTTTTCCCACTCCCAAAGTGGTGAATAGTCTGATATAGATTATACTAATACTTTCATGTAATACATTTCCCCATTTTTTTATGTTGTGAGAGAAGACACATATCACACTTATAGTAGAAATCATACAAAAAATATATAGTAGAAGATGGCATGCTTTGATCTGCAATATGACTCCAACAGTTCCTTCTTTGGCTGTGGATAGCATTTTCACCAGGAGTCCCTTGTGGTGATCTTGGAGACTTGCTTTGCTGATAATGGTTTAGTCCTTCACAGTTGATTATTGTATAATATTTCTGTTACTGTATTCATTGTTTTCCTGGTTCTTCTCACTTCACTTTGCATTAGCTTATATAGATCTTTCCAGGTTTTTCTGAACTCATCTTGTTCATCCTTCCTTATAGTGCAATAGTAGTCCATTATAACCATATACCACACCTTGTTTATCCATTTCCCCAGTGATGGACAATCTCTGTTTCCAATTCTTTGGTACTACAAAAAGAGTTGTTAAAAATATTTTGGTACGGGTAAGTCTTTCCCCCTTATCTCTGATCTCTTTGAGATATAGACCCAGCAGTAGTATTGCTGCATCAAAGGATATGCATAATTTTGTGGTCCTTTGAACTTGGTTCCATATTGCCCTTCAGAATGGTTGTATCAGTTCACACTCCCACCAACAGTATATGAGTGTCCCAATTTTCCCATATCACTTCCATTCCCAGAATTTATCATTTTCCTTTTTGGCTTGAGTGGTATCTAAGAGTTTTTTAAATTTGTATTTCTCTAATCAATAGTGATTTGGGGCCTATTTCTTTTTCCACATCACTTTATAGATAAGGAAACTGAGGCTAATAGAGTTAAGTGACTTGCCTGGGGTCATACAACTAGCAAGTCCTAGGGCAGCTTTGACCTCAGTAAGATAAGAAAGGCAAGTTTAATTACCAAAGGTCTAAGGAAGCAGTGTAGTATAGTAGAAAGAGGTCTGGACTTAGAATCCAAAGACTTGGGTTTGAATTACAAGCCCTGCTATTTGCTGGTTTTGTTATCCTGAGTGTGACTTCATTTCTTAGATCCTCTGTGTTCTCATCTATAAAAATGGAAGAATGCTAACTGTAGTACCTCACTCAAAGAGCTGCTGTGAGAATTGAATGAGATGATGCATGTAAAGTGTCTTGAGAAGAATGATATCCATGTCATTTATTGGAATTATAACTATAATAAAAAACTACACAGGTCCCCAAGACCATCACCATAATGATTAGTACTCTCCAGAAGAGAATCTAGACACAAAAAGAATGCAATTGGAAAGATTTTCCATCATCTTTCTGTGAAGATGGGATTAACTCTCCCTTGCCCACTTTTAGATTTAATCACCAGAAGTGTATATACCCCCATATTTCCTTAAGTGAGGGGAGGTCCACAACCCATGTGCTAAACTGAGTGACAGCTCAGAAACAACTGACTGCCTCTTGGGCAGTCCTAAGAAAATTCTAAAACTGTGATTGGTACATGTAAAGTGGAAGGAAGGCACAGGAAGTGATGCAAAGAAAGGTCTTTAAAAGTAGTTGCAACTTCCTGTGGCCAGTTCTTTCTCCTTCTAACTTGGTCTTGGAGGAGCTCCAGCTTGGGACCTCAGACTGCCGTTGGGCCTTCCTTTAGGACTACCATGTGGATGAGTGAAAAGGCTGACTGACTCCTTTCCTGGCTCCTGGAGAGACTAGAATCCAGAGAGGTCCCCTCCCCCATCTTGGAGGAGGAGGCCATGTGACTGGAGCCCTTGCTTATTTACCCCTAGGCCCTCCAACTGGGACTTCTGGAGCCCTGCCAGAGTAAAGCCAGGGCTGGAGCAAATAGTCTAGTTCATTAAGCTAGATTTCTTTATCTTCTTTCTCATTTCTCTACTTTTATTCTTTCCCTCTATCTTATAAATAAAGTGCTATAAAAGTCATTTTGACTTGAGATATATTAATTTTGGTGACCACACTCATATATTTAGTCCAACCTTAATTTTTTTAACCCTTACATTTCTCCTGAATAAGCACCACAAGAATTTACCTTGTCTCCTCTTTGAGGAGTATTGTAGAAGTAGGATAATGCCTATAGTTTGAACAATATCCCCAGAATAGTCTATCCATCAGGAAAAGTAAGATGTAGTTGAAAGGACATTGATGATGGAGGGAAGTATGATTTTAAAAATCAAGAGCAACAGTCATTTTCCAGGAGCTTGAGAAGAAAAGTATCAATGACAAGGAGATCATTCAATATACCATTGTCATTATCTTCCATATTGTAAGGAACCATGATTTTCTTGGTATGAATAGCACTCCCTGCCCTCACTGAGACAACTCACAGTCCTTTTGTACCTTGGTAGATGATTTCATCAGTTGTTGTGGCCAAAAAAATGATCATCCACTTGGCAGTCATCCCTCTGGTAATCAGCCTGTCCATACTTAGCTAGCTTGGTCTTTGGGAAATAGATTTATTGTTTATCTATTGAGGCAATGTTGCTCAACAGATGGAGGGCTGGATTTGGAACCAGAGGACTCAAATTGGAAAGTCAACTTTGTTATTTACTACCTGGGTAATCTTGGAAGAGTCTCAACCCCATGGACCTGAGTCCTGAGTCCCATCTGTAACATGAAGAGGTTGAACTAAAAGTGGCCTCTGGGGACCCTCCCAGCTCCAAAATCTATCCTCCTATGATTCTGCAATGTCTGGGCCTAGACTCAAAACGGTTCCAGCTCAATAGTCCTTGCCAGGGCTTGAATTCTGTTGGCACAACTTTGAAGGAGCCAGGGTCATCTCTCCAGGATCACCAGATGATATCAAAGCAGGATTTGGTATATGTCAAGTACACATTGTAAAGTTTTATGTGACTGCCATATAATATTAATTATGGGCATGCTATAGTACTCTAAGGCAAAGGTTCTTCATCTGAGGACCACGTGCTTAATTTTTTCTAAATTTCCAAGAATTATATTTGAATATAATTGATTAGAAATTCTATAAGGGTGTCTAGATGGCACAGTGGGCAGTGTCAGGTCTGGAGTCAGGAAATCTTGAGTTCAAATGTGATTGAACTAGCTATTTGGCCCTGGCCAAGTCACTTAACTTCTGTTTGTCTCCATTTCCTCATCTGTAAAATGGGATAATAATAGTTCCTACCTCCCAGGGTTCTTGTGAGAATCAAATAAGACAATGATTGTAAAGCGCCTGACACATAGTAAGTCCTATAGAAATGTTATCTATTAGCTATTATCATAGGATAGCTAAGTGTTAAAGTAAATTTATTTGGAGTCAAGAAGACCTGAGTTCAAATATGTCCTTTGACATTTACTAGCTATGTGATCCTCAGCAATTCATTTAACCTCTGTCTGCCTCAGTTTCCTCATTTATAAAATAGGAAGAATAATAGCACCAACCTCCCAGGGCTGTTGAGAAAATTAAATGAGATATTTGTAAAAAGCACTTAGCACAGTACCTGGCACATAGTAATCATATGTGCCTGTGTGGAAATATACACACACATTCATAGGTATGTACGCAGATATTTGTGAAACCTATTCAAATGTTAGCTCTCATCATGTACTTGTTGTGTACTTAAAAACATTATTCTGAGAAGTGGTCCACAGGCTTAACCAGATTTCAAAAGGGAAACATGATACCAAAAAGGTCAAGAATCCCTGTAAAACTAAGGCATGCAGAGGACTTTATAACAACCCCATGAGGTGGGTATGATTATTGCCATTTTCTAGATAAGAAAAGAGAGACTGTGACCTGTCCAGATAATGAATAACAAGGGCAGAATTTGAACCCAGATTTCCTTATTCCCAATCTAGCATTTTCTATTACAATAAAAGATCTCAATTTTAAGGCAGAAGACACGTAGGAGACTTTGGCAATACTTTATCTGAACATCTCCTAACAGTCTGGGCATTATTCTGAGAGTATCAGTATAAGAGGAACCAAAATTTACTTTCTTTTTTTTAACACTTACCTTCTATCTTATAATCAATATTAAATATTGGTTCCAAGGCAGAAGTGCAATTAGGGTTAAGTAACTCATCCAGGATCACAGAGCTAGGAAATGTCTGAGGTCAGATTTGAATACAGGACCTCCCATCTCCAGGCACGGCTGTCTATCCACTAAGGTACCTATCTACATCCAAAATTTGCTTCCTAAACCTGAAATTTCCACACAATCTATTGTAGAAATAAACTGAGAAGGGGTTGGGGAAGGGAGGAAAACAAGGGTCCAGACCCCAACGGGTGCCACAGCTATAGAATTTATGAAGTACCACCAGTGGAAAATAAGTAGTTCTGGAATCAGATGACCCAAATTAAAATCCTACCTCTGATATTCACTACCTGGGTGACCTTGGATAAGTCATTTAATGTCTAGACACCTCCGTTTTCTTATCTTTAAAATGAGGAAGTTGGGCTCCCTGTATCCCAAAGTTTCTTCCAGCTCTCAAGTTATGATTCTCCCTGATTATGGAGTTTTGACTAATGTTCATTCACAAAAGCTATTTAACTATTTGGACGAATAATTCATGTTACTCAGATGATAAACAATTGGATGAACAGTCCACTGAGTTAATGGATAATAGACTTGAACGGGTGTTGCCAGTTGACCATTAACTGGACCCAGAATTGAATAAGAAGAGGAAATTATAGCAGATGCCATTTGGAACCTAAAGGTCCACTTCCACAAAAATCACTTTTTAGTGGATTTAACAAGACTAAACCTAGGTAGCTTTGCAAGGCTCAAGGATGACACCTCCATTTATGGACATCATTACTCCTCCCTATGGAAGGCTAGAGCATATTCATTGCAGTGAGATGGTTAAAGACATATTCTTGGTGTGAGTGGGAAGTAGCCTTGGTCTAGGTTCTTACTGATCCATATTCCCCTCCCTGAGGATGAATGGTCAAGTCATAGCATTGAGGATGCCTTCATTGAGAAAGGAATATTAAAGATCTGAGCATAGAAAGAAGAGCCAAAGGGAGATAGTGGAAACATCACTAACAGAAGAGAGCAGACCAGGATCTTTGGGCAAGCAAAGCCTAGCCCCTAACCATTCCATGATATCACTAATGGCAGTCAAGAGGCAAAGAGCCTCTCCATCATGTGGCCCAACAGAGGATGGAGCCACATGGGCCAATCAAGAGGAAGAGTCTCCTTTAGCAGCACCAAACCAAACTTCTTGAAGAGAAGACAAGCAAGTATATTATTCTGGAACAGGAAGAGTCTTAAGGAGTCAAACCATGATGGACGAGAGGCCTCTTATACCTTTTGCCCTCTGCCAAGAGGAGAAACCATATGGTACCAGAGTTGGCAGCACTGAGAAGTCTGGGACATCAAGAGTCAGTCTCCTGAAAAGAAGAGAAGACGGCTGCTGGAGGAGGAACGGAACCATGATTTGGGAGAGCAAACCTGGGCCTCCTCTACTCATGTTAGATATACAGACTATGTGGGTCTTGTAGGAAAGGTATTGACCCTCTAGCAACCTCAAGTGAAATTTGTGTTAGAAACTTTAGGTGCCATTAGGAGTCTAGAGAACTATATAAATCCCCAAGAGAGATGAAGAACGCAACAAAGAATGGAATGGAGACAGGAGCTGATACTCTAGCATCTCCTAAGGTAAAATTCCTCATTAGGGAAGTATGTGTAAAGGACTTTACTCCTGAAGAAGTCACTAGAAGACTAGAGGTTGGCAAACTCACAATTCCATGTTTCCTTTCTATGGGGAACCCAAACCACAAGTGACATTCACTATGAGTCTGAAGAACTTTTTAGGTCTATGGAGAAAGGTGGGACTCCCTGTAGAGAGAAAAAAAAAGCATGTTTTGTATATTTATGGAGTTTTTGCATTCTTTTGTGGGATAAAATTAACATTGTCCTATATTTGATACTGTTAGCTGGAGAGCAGCTGGAGGCCCTTTACTCTCATCTCTAAAGTCTAAAACAGAAGATATATTTTGATATTCCCAGAGGATGCCTGGGTGAGGGCAAAATTAAAGGTTGCCAGGGGAAAATTGGGGTGGAAGCCTAAGCTAAAGAGAAAGATTTATGCTGAACCCCTCAAGGTTAAGTCTGATATCCGTTAGTTCAGAGCTTGGGGTTCTACGCCATGAGGTGGGTTATGCCAATTTTCTCTTAGTAAGGATCTGTGTTCAACAGTCATGGAAGTTGTTGGTCTCAAAAGAATCACAATTCCAAGTGGCCCAAAGGATAAGGGAAAGATTTATGCTGGGTTCAAGTAGACTATACATAATACCAATGGGATTTCACACATGAGAAATAGATGACTACGGTCCTATATGACTAGAAAATAAGGGGTCTGTCCAACATGGAAAGTGACACATAAGAGAACTGAAGGTAGAACATGAAATCTACCTCTCCAGACAAGTGATTGGCTTAAGACGCAGAACAAGACATATTTTTGGACATGGTCAAAATGGGGATTTGTTTTGATGGTCTATGCAGATTTGTTATGAGGGTTTTTTAATTGTTCAATTGTTGTTAGGGTGATTGGGAGGGGAAAATAATAAATATACATAAAAAGTAATCAATAGATTAACTGCCACACACAAAAAGAGTGATGGCCAACAGTTGGGCAACCAAAGTGTTGCATAGTGTGATCAGATAAAAAATGCTATCCACAGCCAAAGAAGGAACTGTTGGAAGCTGGTTGAAGATCAAAACATGTGATCCTTCACTTTATTTCCTTCATGAGTTTTTTTATTGTACATATATGATATGTGTCTTCAGTCATGATGTGAAGAATATGGAAATATATATTGTATGAATATATATATATATATGTATAATTCATACCAATCTACTTACCACCTGGAGGGAAAAGGGGGAAAGAATCTGAATAACAAAATATCAGAAAACAATTGTCAAAAATTTTTTCTAAGTGTAATTGAAAAATCTTTTAAGTTAAATAGAAAAACAAAAAAATACTAAAAATGTAAATTTTTTAAAAGAGTGATCAGAGGAATATCTTTGAGATCACTCTTTGGAAAAAGAAGGCTTGGCTGAAAAAGATAAGAACCACCAAGGATAAAAGGGCATGAATGGTTTGTGGCCTGTCCCAGGGAAAAAGAGAAGGGAATAAACATTTATTAAGTGCCAGGAGTTTTCGTTTGATCCCCTCAATAATGTTGGGAGAGAAGTATTATTATCATCCCCGTTTTAAAGTTGAGGAAAGTGAAGCAGACAGTTTTAAGTGACCTGCCCATTGTCACACATTAGATTTGAACTCAGTTCTTCTTGACTCCAAGCCCAGGGCTTTGTGCACTATGGCCCCTGACTCTAAAGGGGGACATATCCATAGAGATGAATTCATGGATCCAATGAAGGCAATTTTTAGCATCTAATCTCATTAAATCCAATGCTCTCACTTAGGGATGCAGGAGATCTCAAGCTCGCTTCCTTATCATCTTCCAGAGCTCTCCATACTCCAGCCTATGGAAAAGGAAATCTGCAGTCTTCTGGAGCTGTTACCCTGGGCAGCACTTTCCTCCTTTGACTATCCTCAGCATTAGAAAGCATCTGTAGCTTTCTGCTCTAAACCCAAACCCAAACCCAAACCGAGTTTAAATTTAGCCCTTTTGCTAAAAGTTGTTGCTTAATGTCTGTTTCCTGAAAAGCAAGCTGGCTATTTTAAGTTTAACACGATGGAAGAGTGTTACAAGACATAAAATATATGATGTGTGCTGATATGTTGCAATGACTATCAATCTCTAAAATTTCTTCATTCCCAAAGAAATCCTACCAGCAAAATCAGACTTGAGATTTCATTTCTTCCCAGGAGTCTGATTAAACTTTTCACTTAAGCCTTGGGCATATCTTTGAAAGCCTCATAAACATTTTGCACACCTACTCATATATTACTGAAAGCTTTCTGAATTCAGCCTACAGTAAAATTAATTACAATGTCGAGAGACTGTCACATTTCCAGAGAAATCATCAATATTTACTCAGACCACATTCAATGTCACTTTGAAATGAAACACTATCAGCCAAGATCCTGGTTCCTTCTATATCCCTGCTTTCTTTTGCCAAGTACTTTGCATTCCGGATTCTCTGTAAATTTTCCAGGAAGCCATTTTCAACATATGATAGAAAATTGAAATTCAACAGCAATTCACCTCCTCCATCATGATACACAAGTATCTCAAATCCAATGCCTTTTATGCTTTTCCTGGGACTTTTTTTGGTACTAGCAAACATGATCTTTCCTTCTCGATTCTTTGGAGAAGCTAAGTGACTTAGTGGATAGGGAGACAGCCCTGGAGTTGGGAGGTCCTGGGTAGAAATCTGACCTCAGATACTTTCTAACTGTGTGATCCTGGGCAAGTCACTTACCCTCCATTTATCTCAGTTTCCTCCTCTATAAAATAAGGATAATGATAGCATCTACCTTTCAGAGTTATTGTGAAGATCAAATGAGATTATTCTAAATTGCTTAGCACATTTCCTGATACGTATTAAGAGCTATATAAATGTTAATTATTATATTTTTGAGGAAGAGAAAAAAGTCAGCTTGTCAGACCACAGAGTGCAGGAAAAGAAATAATGTATAACAAGGCAGGAAAGATAGATTGGAACCAGGATGTGACGGCTCAAAAGCCAACCAAAGAGATTTATGTTTTATCCTAGAGGAACTAGTGAGCTATTGAAGTTTACTGAGTAAGAGAATAATATGGTCAGATTTGTATTCAAAGAAAGTCATTTTGGCAGATCTATAGGAAATATATTGGAGGAGACAGGGAGATCCATAAGGAAACATTGAGATTAATCCAAGTGCAAGATGATGAGGGAGAAACTAAGATGATCACTGTTTGAGCAAAGAGAAAGAGTTGGATGCCAGAAATTTTATGATAAAATTTATGAGATTAAAAGTGCCCATGAAGTTAAACACAAAAAAAAAACACACCAAAAAAACACACAAAAAATATATATATAGATATTTATATAGAGGGAGAAATCAAGGAGGAAATGATACAGACATAGCAGACAGGGAGAACAGATACATGATGGGTTCTTACTAAGAGTCTGTTGAAATGTTTGAATCGATGAGGGTTCCTCAAGGTTTTTCAAGGACAGAGCAAAAAGAGATAAGAAAAGGAATGATGATGATGGTCAGAGAGAGTCAGTTCTAATCTGGGTGCCAGAGTTCCATTTTGAGACTATGGTTTCTCTGGGACTGAGAAGGTTCATAAATTGAGCAACAAGACCAGAGAAGGGGAGCAGCCTTCAGGAAGAAAGGTAGACCCAAGAGCTTCTGTCAACATGAGGTTTTTTCCCTAGATTTCATTTCCCTACAGCGCCAAGAAGGAGCCAGCTAAGTTGCCCTGAGTGCTGGAGTCCTTCACTATCTTGGCTTTGATCATTCACTGTGTTTTATCATTTGAACCATCTTTGCTTGGTCTCCTTGTAGGTGAGGGGATTTGCAGATAGCAACCGGGGCTAAACAATGGAACCATGTAAATTCCTGGATTCCAAGCATGGCTGGAAATTGGTTATGTGCAGCATGGACTGAAGAGATGTTGAAGGCCCAGCCATTTATTGCTGTTCATATATATTGACTTAATTCTTTTTTGTTGATTCAGTATCTATGAGTAAAAATTTCATATAGTAACATGATCATCTGCTTATCTGCCCCGCTTATGTGACTAGGGCTCGAAGGGTCGGGGACAAGGAAGGAATTTTCTTGGTGGGCTATAGAGGACCAAGAATTATTCTGATTGGATAAATCCACCAGGACCACATCCACAAGACTGATTGTCCTTAAACCATTTTTTTTTTAGCTTACTGAACAGTATTATTCTTTGCCATAGGGGATGTCAGAGCAACATGGAAGAGTGGAGACTCACACTTGGGCATGCAACTGCAAGTGTTACTTTCATGCAGTTCATGGCATGCCTAACTGAAACTCGGGGCTCACTGACATGCACTGATACCCCTTTAGGTAACCCCTTTCTTAGACGACCAAGATGAAAAGCTGCCATCCAGACTGGATGAGAGAAGGTGGCTCCCGCTTTGAAAATGAGAGGATGTGGCACTTCCCCAGAGCTCCATCTGGCGTTGGGTGGGACAAACCACCACTCTCATGAGTCATGGACTGCCCAGTGCCCGGTTCTTGTAGGGACAAGCTTAGGTGAGGGGTAGCAGTGCCACCTCGTGGTTAAATAGAGATATATTGGACATCTTGTCTGCCTTGAGTGAGGATCAGCCCTTAACTGGGCATAGGAAGACTGGTGGGAAGTTGGCCAAAGAGCAATGAGTTTTTCTACCATGATGGTTCTCAAAGACCATCTTGTAAGTCAGTGAGAGGCTGCCATATGTGTTAATGGAAGGAATGAGCACGTTGATGAAATCATGACCCTTAAGGATCATTTCTTCTACTAAGGTCCTTCTTTGAGATCTCATCATGGCCCTGAGTTCTTAGAGATCTGGTCATCAGAGGTCATGCTTCGGTATGTCCTATCCAGTCTGAAGGGCATTAGGTAGACTTTGGGTGGCAGAGTATGTCTTTTACCCAAGAAACAGCCTAATTACACATGAAGAGGATCAGCATCAAAAAGTTGACTTTCTTCTGTTGTATTTTTTTTTGTCACAGCAACTTATAAGAGCCTCTCTTTTTATTTGAGACCCTTATCTTCTGTCTTAGAATCAATACTGTGTATTGGTTCCAAGGCAGAAGAGTAAAAAGGGCTAGGGCAATAGCCCAAAGGGTTAAGTGACCTGCCCAGGGTCACATAGTTAGAAAGACCATAGTTAGAAAGACCATCTTTTTTTTTTTATTTGGAAATTTTTTATTTAGTTAATTAAATTAGAATATTTTTCCATGGTTAAAAAATTCATGTTCTTCCCCTCCCCTCCCATAGCCGACATGCAGTTCCACTGGGTTTTACATGTATCAATGTCATTGATCAAGACCTATTTCCATATTATTGATATTTGCACTATGGTGAGGAAGATCATCTTTTAAAACAAAGAAGGGTTGTGATCTGCATTGGTGGAGGCATTTTCCATGCCAAAAAAATTGTGGCTTCTTCAAGTACTGACATATCATTTTAATTGATTGACTTGTGTTGCATGCCACTTTCTAGATTCCAAATTCTATGAGAGCTGAGTTGTATCTCTAGTGGAGAAGTACAATCTTTCCAAAACCAGATTTTTGTAGGCCAGTCTGGGTCTTCAGACTTTTTATTTTATACTCTTAAAAATTACTGAGGACTCCAAAGAAAATATTTCTGTGGATTATAGTTATCAATATTAACTATATTAGAAATTTAAATTTATTTTAATTTTAAATTATTCTAATTGAAAAATCATATTTTAAAACATTTATTAATTTCAAGATAGAAATAAGCATATTATATGTTAACATCCAAAACAAAAAAATATTCAGGAGGTTTTTTTTAAACAACTAGATTCTTTTATCTGCTTCTGCATTCAATCTTTCAGAGATAATTTTGTTTAAGATGAATACATATATATATATATATATATATATATCCTCCCACAGATATGGAATTGGGAAAGGAAGGAGTATTTTAACAGGCAAATAATATCTAAGTATTATTTTAATTTAGATTTTATTTTAGACTTTTAATTTAGATTATTTAATATTATTATGAAAATTATTTTAACATCCTGGGTCCCCTGAAAAGGTCTGGGAGACATCACAGGTCCAAGAGCCATACTTGGAGATTATCATCTGTGGTTTATATCTAAAATCCAATTCAAAATTCAATGATTGCTTGGACACTCCATTGGACTTTCCTTGCCGTGCCACTTTGTATCCTATTGCTCCTCTTTCCATTTTGCATCACTTGGGTTCCAATGCAGTCCATCCTCCTTTGACCAGCCAGAGGTAGCCACAGGTAGCCAGCAAAGTCTCTTGTCATGATGGGTTCTCAATTCAGCCCTACTCTTTCAGTAAAGACTCCCCAATTGGTGTATAGGTCTTCTCAAGGTTTAAACTGAGATGTGTAGGTTGAAATTGCAAAACTGATAATTTAGGCCTTTGTTCTCTGTGTTTTGATGACTAAAGTAATATCTAAAAAAGGAGATGAAGAGGCTGTTACGCAGGACAAAATGAGGGGGTTGAGATTAGAGACGTCAGCTCTGGGGAATGGGACACGTTCCTTTCACTTCCCTTTTCTGAATCTATTCATTTTTTCAGCAAAAAAGAGCTTTCAATGCTATTTCTTTCTGCTCAAGGGCAAAGGAACAGAATATTCAGCTTGGAAGAAAATGGGGTTTATTGCCAGTACATACTGCCTGAAATCCAGCCCCACTGAGAGCCATAAAAAAAAAAAAACTGTCCCATCCATCGCAACCCTAAGGTCAAGGGCAGGAAGTTTTTTACATTCTCATGATGTGTGTGGGTGTGTGTGTGTTTCATTTACATGTTTAATGGGAGATTGGGTTGTTGGGTGTTTTTTATAAGGTAGCTGATTTTCCATTTCCCTTAAGAATGTCTGCCTTTGTTGAAAAGTATCTTCTCACACACCTATAACTGCTGGCAGCCTAAATAATCTCATCTCCTGAGCAACTTCTTGCTTTGGATAAATCTCATCAACTGTGATACAATAGTCAGTAGTATCATCAGCATCAAAGGCAGTATGGTAGCCCTCATCACCGAAAGGAGTAAAACTCAAATAGGAAATTTTGTTTCGCTAGTCTATGGATTTCATTCATGTTGTATTTGCAGTTCCTGAAAGCTTAAAGATAAGGAATTTTCAGGTTGGATCTATTAAGAATTCATGAAATGATGTGATGGAAAGAGTACTTAGCTTGGAGGCAAATTCT
Organism: Monodelphis domestica; assembly: GCF_027887165.1. Classification (NCBI taxonomy): domain Eukaryota; kingdom Metazoa; phylum Chordata; class Mammalia; order Didelphimorphia; family Didelphidae; genus Monodelphis; species Monodelphis domestica. Next base: position 485,205,024 of record NC_077228.1, read on the forward strand.
TGAAATCCCACAATACTTGGGTGTGTATTTTCATGTCCCTGGAACTCCATTTCCCCAATTGTTGGTAGGACTAGATTTCTAATAAAACATCTAGATAAGAGCCAGACTTAGAGTCAAAAAGATCTGGATTTAAATCTGGCTTCAAATACTTCTTAGCTGTGTGATCCTGAGCAAATCACTTAACCGCAATTGTTATTAGAGTTGTTACTAGGACAGAAAATAAGAGTTTAAAAAATAATAACAGATCTACATAACTCATTAAGATTTACTGAACATTCTATGAGGGAGAACATGTAAGTATTATGTCCTTCATTTTGCAAATAAGGTAAATGAGAAATCTAAGGTCGTACAGCTATTAAACATTTGAGCCAGGAATTGAATCCAAGTCATCCAATCCAAGTCCAAGTCTTTCTACTATATTATATTGTTGCTTTCCACATCACCTAATGTCCGTGCCTAATTATCTCGATGAATAGTTTAGAATTTGGTCATGAGTTTGATGTCCGTGTGGACCCGTTAACTTTGCTCTCTTTTACGGTGAAGATCGTGTCTTCCTCTTAGCCAACAAGGGTGGAAGAGAGAAATGCTAAAGATGAAAAATTAAAATGAGATAGCTTTGCAAAAATCTAATCTTTTCATTCATTTTAGCATTTCTCTCTTCCACACAAGTTGTACTATTGGTCACAAAAAGCACTATGAAAGAGGATACAGATGGGTTGGTGGAAATCCAAGACCATTCATGTATAGATAAGACATATGGTCTGCTGGCCCTGGATCAATAAGCAGGACATTCAGCAGTACACACACACACACACACACACACACACACACACACACACACACACACACACACATACACACACACACACCAGAACTGCCCAACTTTTCTTTGAAGGGAAAAGCAGTTTTTCATTTCTCCCAAAACTTGAGAATGATGAAAGATGTCAAGGATGAGATGGGTGTATGTAGGAGAATGGGGTTAGGATCTATGGGACAATCCCTCTCTACCCAACTTAATGGGAATCTCTCAGGTGGGAAGGGAAGCCTAGTAAAGAGAAGGACAGCAGCTGATAGCTTGGAGCCCTACCCAATGAGATCCAAAGATCCAAAATTGAGTAAGAGCCCTTGATCTCCTGTGCTCCACACTCCTCTGTTAGATGGCAGGGCCCACTGGTAGGGGCTGGTATTGCTGGCCAGCTCCATCAGTGCTCTGTACACATTCAGCTAGCAGCAGAGCAGAAAAGTTCCAGAACTTGCAAGTTGGGGGTCAAAAGACTGTCAGACATATGAAAATTCCTGTGGCCCAGGGAAGGGTGGAATAACAGCTGAAGGAAAATTCCAGCGATAGCTTTATGACATCATTTCCTCCAAAGGAAACATAAACCATAATAAGAGTCCTTTTATTTCCACTAGAAAAAATATATTATTAACACATTAATGTGTTTAGCTTACATTTTTTATAAGTTATCAAGCAACTAGATAGCACAATGGATAGATTGCTGGCCCTGGAGAATGACCTGAGTTCTAATCTGACCTCAGATACTTACTAGCTGTGTGATTTGGGGCAAATTATTTAGCTTCTGTTGCCTCAGTTTCCCCTATCTATAAAATGAAGAAAGTAAAGGCACCTACCTCCTAGGGTTATTGTGAAGATAAATTAAGACATTTTTAAGCACTTTGCAAACCTCAAAGTGCTAGATAAATGCTAGTTATTATTACTATTATTTTTTATATAAAGCTTTAAGATTTCCAAGTTCTTTTTCTCACAATAGCCTAGTTAGGTAATGGGTGGTGGAAGGGGGGAGGTGTTATATGGTGGGGACAGTGGGTTGGAGGGGGGCAGTTAATATGATGTGAACAAGGTCCACATCTGACATTTAATTGATGCAAGAAAGTCCCATTACGTTTATTTATTTAATTAATTATTTTTGAGTATTTTCCCAAGGTTATATGATTTCCTCCCCTCCTCCCACCCCCTTCCCATAGCCAACGAGCAATTCCACTGGGTTTTACATGTGTCGTTGATCAAGATTTATTCCCATATTATTGATATTTGCACCCGGGTGATCATTTAGAGTCTATATCCCCAGTTATATCCCCATTGACCCTTGTAATCAAGCAGTTGTTTTTCTTCTGTGAAGAAAGTCCCATTAAGAACATTTCCTTCATCATCAGTCCCTCATCTGTACTGTATAGTCTTGGGAAGTCGCCTGGGGTTCCAAAAAATAAGTGATTTGTCCCTGATCACAGAGCTAATGTATCAGAGGCAAGACTTAAACCAATCTTTCAGAATCCAAAGCCAGCAGCTTTCTATGTTGTCTCATCATTTTCTGTCATGTCTGACTCTTTTTGACCCCATTTGGGGCTTTGTTGGCAGAGACCCTGGAGTGTTCGCCATATCCTTCTCCAGCTCATTTTATAGGTGAGGAAATTGAGGCCAACAAGGTTAAGTGACTTGTCCAGGGTTACACAGCTAGTAAGTATCTGAGACCAAAACTCAAAAATATGAGTTTTTCTAACTCCAGGCTCAACACTTTATCTACTGTAGCTGCCCTAGCCTTCTATTTAACAGATCTTTTATCTATATTCATACATACATATATGTATTCTGTAAACACATACACACACACATTGAGGCATTTTTCAGTGGTGACCAACTCTTCATGTCCCTATTTGGGATTTTCTTGGCAAAAATTCTAGAGTAGTTGGCCTTTTCCTTCCCCAGTTCATTTTACAGATGAGGAAACTGAGGCAAAGGGCGAAGTGACTTGCACAGGGTCACAAAGTGAATGTTTCAGGTGAGATTTCTCAGATGAGATTTCCTGACTTAAGATCCAGCACTCCATCCACTGTACCACCTAGATGCCCTCACACACACACGCACACATACACACACACAAAAATAAATATAAGTAAATATATATATATAGAAATATACCTGTTTATAGAAATATACCTTCATTTTGTATTAATTTATATATGTATAGAAATATAATTTTATATTTATAATGTATATGTATATAAATAGAATTTTATATATGTATATATTTATATATGTATAAATATAGTTTTTATATTTATGTGTATAAATATAATTTTATATTTGTATATGTATATATTTATATATGTATAAATATAATTTTATATTTGTGTATATATTTATATATGTATAAATATAGTTTTTATCTTTGTATATGTATATATTTATATATGTATAAATATATTTTTATATTATATGTATAAATATAATTTTATTTTTGTATATGTACATATTTATGTATGTATAAATAGACTTTTTAGATTTGTATATGTATATATTTATGAGTATAAATAGAATTTTTAGATTTGTATGGGTATATATTTATAGAGAAATATAATTTTATATTTGTATATGTATATATAAATGTGTTTTTATATTTGGATGTGTATATATTTATATATTTAAAAATCAAATTTTATATTTATATATGTATATAAATATAAATTTTATATTTGTATATATAAATATGGATATATGTATTATATATGTATATATATTAACTCAGAAATTGATTTCTCATACAAGAAATCTCATACAGATAGAAGAATCAGAGAGGGTGGGTGATTTGTGTAGAGTTACACAGTTAATGAGTATTTGAGAGGAGATTCATATTCAAATCACCAAACACTAAACCCAGAGCTTTTTCTACTTCACTCTAATGCCTTTCCAATTACGATATCACACACCATGGGCCTGACCGCCATCTTAATTCTTGAGATTTCACCTCATCCCATTGGTGTTTGCCTTTCCTCTGGGGCAACAGAAAAATGGAAATCCTGGGGGGGAGGGAGAATCAGCTTTCCTTCATCCATGAAGGTGATAGGGCAGCAGGCAAGGTTAATAAAGTGCACTCTTGGTGTTGGTTTTCCAGAGCGAGGGATAAAGCTGGGGGATTCTGTGCCAAGGTGTTGCTAAGGACCAGTAGAGCATAGTTTTAAGAGAACTAACTAAGGAATTGTGAGAAGTACACTGCTCCAGGAAATAATAATTATAATACTATCTGGTATTTACAAAGTGCCTTGTGAGCCGTTTGGTGCTTCAGTGAATGGTATGCCAGGCCAGAAGTCAGGAAGATTCATCTTCCTAAGTTCAAATCTGGCCTCAGACATTTACTAGCTGTGTGACCATGAGCAAGTTGCTTAACCCATTTGCCTCCATTTCCTCATCTGTGAAATGAGCTGAAGAAGGGAATGGCCAACCACTCCAGTATCTTCACCAAGAAAAGGTTGGCAGAGCACTTTCTTTTTGATATCTTTTGATTCTCACAACAATCCTGGGAGAAAGGTGTGATTACTGCCGCCATTTTACAGATGAGGAAACTGATGTTATAAGAATAACCCACCCAGGGTTACACGGTTAGTTAAGTGTCTGAGGTAGGATTCAAATTAAGGTCTGCCTAACTCCAAGGTCCATAATTTATTCACTGCCTCATCTAATAGGAGACTGAACCCTCTACTGCAGATTGGCGAATGGAGGACAAAAACTGCGAATTTGGGGTCCTGAGAACTTAGATCAAGTCTTACCTCTATTGCTTACAACCTTGATTTCATGCTCTCTTGATAGGACACTTATTGACTAGGGGCAAGCCAATTAAACTCACAGAAGCCTCAATTTTATCATCTGTAAAATGGAGCTACCTCACATAATTGTGAAAATGGAATAAAACAATGCATGTAAACCTTTAAGCATTATTATAAGGCTTTAGGCAAGTCAATTTAAGTCTCTGGACCTGAGTTTCCTCATCTATGATGGGAAAAAATTGAATCAATGATCCATAGCCTAAGACCTCTTTCACAACTAAATCCTTTGAATACTATATTGAAGCAGCTAATCTAACTGCCTTAGAAGGTCTAAGATTCTCTCTCTTCTCTGGATGGTCTGGTTTTTTACCTTCTATCATAGAATCAATACTGTGTGTTGTTCTAAGACAGAAGAGCTTTAAGGGCTAAGCAATGGGGTTAAGTGACTTGTCCAAGGTCACATAGCTAAAAAGTGTCTGAGGTCAGATTTGAACCCAGGACCTCCTCTCTAACCCCTGAGCCACTTAGCTGCCCTCTATGGAGATCCTGAACAAAGACTGGCTTGCTATCTGTTGGACCTGTAACAGAGAGAACTGCTGAGATCCCTTTCTTTGATCTTACAATTCTGATTCTGGTCACAACCTACTGGAAAAATAGTATTTGCTCTACAGCTAACCTCAGTAAAATCTTCTTCTCTAGTCTCCAAAATAAGGACTATTCTTAGTTTTAAATCTTATCTGTCTCAGAACCTCTTTATGAGAGTTTGGGGTGTTTTTGCTGGTGGTGGTGGTAGTGCTTTGATTTGTTTACAGTGGGAGGAAGAATAACTTTCATCTGCTGGATCTGAAACACAACTGTTTTGTCTAAGTCTGCAAGTGAAATGGGTCTCTCTGGTTCTATAAATAGTCTCTTCCCTATTTATCAGCATCTGGTGAGATGGAGATGCTTCTGCTTCCCTTGCCCCAACCCCGACAGTGCCACGGCATTATTTTGTCCCAGGATCTTTGATCAAATCAAATGCATTTTAATGATAGGAATGAGTTAGTGCTGTCTAGAAGAAGAGCTAAAACTACGTTTTCTCTAAAAGAAGATCCCGTCTTTTAATATTTCATCCCCGATGTATTTCAAGAGGCAAATAAGCTGTAGAGTTATAATTAAAACCTGTATCTCTAAATACACATTAGTGCCATTAAGGTGCAAGCGGTCAGTTCCACTCCATTAATCCCAATCAATACCCCAAAGCGTGCTTGCTTCCTGGACTCTCTGAGCATGGTGGTGATGGGGACCCAAATGGGCATGCCCTGATTGCCTGTCAGACGCTCCATATCAGGCCATTCAAAAGCCCAGAACTCAGTGGATGAATGAAAACAGTCAAATGGCTGAATGTTTATGTCCCTCACCAGGGAGACTGGATAGAGAACCAGCAGTGCAAGAAAAGCCAAGAAGGCAAGGAGGTATAAATCTCTCGCTCCTGGAAAAATGGAGCTCTCCCCTGATTCCATTACCTGGTGAATGAGGCCAAGCAAATGCGGGGTTGGAAGGGTAATTGCAGCAAGCAATGGGTGTGAGGCTGCTAATTAGAAAAATGTCCCTGGACTGGCTGGCTGTTTTTATCCCCCCATTTGTTTGTTTGTTTATAAGCCATCAGTTGCTTCCTTAAAGGACTGCTCATTTTTGTTCTGTTTTCCCAGATAGAGAATGAGTATGGGATGCTTGTACCCAGAATTCCTGGCTTATTCTCCCCAAAGATAACACAAGGTTAACCCAAGCCCCTGACAGACCCACCTAAGTGCAAGGTGAAAGAGTGGCAACTCTTCTTCTTTGTATGACTCCCAGAGACTGGAGAAAATATCCCCTCCTTGTCTTACCCCTACACATGGAGATTTCAGGTCCAAAATTCAGCTTCACAAAAGAAGACGTGGTCTTGGGAGATTACCCCAGAGGTTTTAGTGAACCTCATTCTCAATGTGTAGTCATTTCAGTTGTGTCTGATTCTTTGTGATCCCATTTGGGATTTTCTTGAAGAAGATACTGAAATGGTTTGCCATTTCCTTCTCCGGCTCATTTTACAGTTGATGAGCCAACGCAAGCAGATTTAAGTGACTTGGCTAGGATCACTATGCTAGTAAGTATCTAAAACCATATTTAAACTCAGTAAGATGAATCTTTCTGATTTGCAGCCCAGTGCAATACCTAGATACCTCTATTCTCAATAAGGTTCAACATTAAAGCATTTAGAGCACCAATCTCTCTTCGATTTTCTGGTATGGAGAAGGGATAGATCCATAGTGCAGAACAGGATTGATATTTTTTTAAGTAATCAATGTATGGATTTGTTTTGTTTAATTATGCTTATTTGTCACAAGGGCTTTATGGCTATGTATTACTTTTTTTTTAATTAGGCAAGGATTTAGGAGAAAAGGAAAGAGGGAAACAAAGATGTCCTGGAACAAACTCAAAATGCTCACAAAAAGAGATTATTAAATATTCAGCATAAGTATTTCCGCTTCAGAAATTAGGACTTGGTTTATTGTTTTTTGTCTAGGCTTAAGAAAGGATAAAGAAATTGTTAATAATGTAGATTAAGTTTAAAAGTCTGTTGTGCAGTAACAGTAATATTGGGGAATGAGCAACTGTGAAAGACTTTGTTACTCTCAGCAATACAATGATCCAGGACAATTCTGAGACACTTATGACAAAGGATGCTCTCCACCTCCAGAGAAAGAACTGTGGGAGCAGGAATGCAGATGAAGAAACATGATTTATCACTTGTTTATTTGGGGGGTTGGTTTTATAAAATCATTCACTTACAAAAATGACCAATATGGAAATATATTTTGCATGATAATACATGTATAACCCAGATCAAATTGATTGCCAGCTCTAGGAGGGAAGAGACAAACAATTTGGATCATATAACTTCAGAAAATTTATATGGAAATGTGCTACATGTAATTGGTAAAAAAAAAATAATAATAATTTTAAAAAGTGATACAGTTTCCCCTCTCAAAGAACTGTTAAAAATTTTACCAGCATACAGCTGGGATACCATTCCACTCCCAAAAAAGAGGGCCATTGACATATTTTTATATGTATGGTAGAGAACAGAAAGGAGTTTAGAAGGAAAAACAAGTACGACAGCTTTAAAACTAACATAATGAATTTATTGTATTGTATGTATATTTTTGAAGCAGGCTATATAAAATAGTCATAGTTTCATGTGAAATCTTTTTTTTCTTTTTTAAAGCCTTGCCTTCTGTATTAGTATTAATTCTAAGACAGAAGAGTGGCAAAGGCTATAAAATTAGGGTTAAGTGACTTGCTGAGAATCACACAGCTAAAAAGTGTCAGGTCAAATTTGAACCCAGGTCCTCCTGACCAGGCTCAATGCACTGTGCTGCCTTGCTGCCCTGTTCAATCCTCTTTTTCTGTTTCTTTGTTTATGGAAGGGTTAGTGTCTCTTGGTGTTGATGAATTTTAGGATTTTTAAAAAATCTATAAATGAGTTTTTAAAAATTTATTAAGGCATCAAAAAAAATTTAAGCTATTCCTCTTTACTCAAATGTCTTACATCACTATGTCCTCCTTCACATCTGACACATGAAGAGGTGACCCTTCTTGCAAAGTCTAACCCCTCTACATACATAAGTGATCCCATTCCATACTCTTTTCTCTAATAGATTACCGCCTCCACCATCCCCTCTATCTCACTAATCTTCCTTTTCTCCTTGACTACTGGCTGCTTTCCTTCTATGACAAAACTCACCCATGTCATTCCCTTCCTCCCCACCATCCTCAAAAAACTCTCATTTGATCCATCCATAGCTGCTGGCTCTCATCTCATATCTCGCTCCTCTTTGCCACTAAACTCTTTGGGAATATCACATGTCCACTCTCTCTCCATTCACACTTTTCTAAACTCTCTGAATTCTGGTTTTCAGTCTCATCATTCAACCAAAATGGTTCTTTCCAAAGTTACAAGAGTTCTAAATTACCCATCCTGTAAATGGCCACCTTTCTTGACCTCTCTGCCAGTCGCTCTTTTCTTAATACTCTCTTCTCTCTAGGTTTTCTGGCACTGCTCTTTCTTCTTTCTCCTCCTCTAAATCAAGTCCTTTCCTTTTTTCAAACAGACTCATTTCTGGATCTTAATCCAGATCAATCATGGGCATTCTTGAAGGCTTCGTCCTGGATCCTCTTCCTTTTCCCTCTACACTATTTGATTTGGTGATCTCATCAGCTCCTGCGGTTTCACTTATTACCTCCACATATGATTCTCAGATCTATTTATCCCCTTTCCTGACTGACCTCCAGGCTCTACCTCCAACTTTCTATTAGACAGTTCAAAGTAAATATCCCCTCAGCATGTCCAAAATTGACATCATTATCTTTCTCTCAAATCTTTCTACTTTTCCAAACTCTCCAATTACTGTTGAGGGCAACACCATCTTCCCTGCTCCCAAACTAGTTACCCTTGGCTCCTCAGTCTTTCTTAAATAGCCAATCTGTTGCCACATCCTCTCAATGCCCCCTTTGGTCCTCCCTTCACAACATTCTCTCTAACACTGCTACCACCCTGGTAGACGCTCTCATCACCCCATACCTGGTCTATTGCAATAGCCTACTGGTTGATCTTCTTACCTCATCTTTCACACTGCAGTCCATCTTCCACTCAGATACAAAAGTAATCTTCCTAAAGTTCAGGTCTGATAATCACACACACACACACACACACACACACACACACACACACATACATGCACATATACACACATGTAAAACTACACTGACTCAATATTTCCTCCAAGATCAATTCTAAAATCTTTTGTGTGGACTTAAATCCCATTTACAATACCTTTCCAGTTTTCTTACACTCAATTTCCATCCAATGAATGATCCAGTGAAACTGATTTCCTTACTGTTCATACTATAAGACACCTTATCTCAAAATAGAATGCATTTTCACTATCTGTCCTCCATGCCCGGAATGCTATCCCTTTTCATCTCCGCCTCTTGACATCCTCACTTTCTTCAAGCCTTTCCTGATCCCCCTTAATGCTAGTGCCTTCCCTCTGAGACTATCTCCAATTTACCTGGATAGATCTTTTTTTCTTTTTAAAGCCTTACCTTCTGTGTTAGAATAGATACTAAGAATTGGTTCCTGGGCAGAGATGCGGAAAGGACTAGGCAATTGGGGTTAAGTGGTTTGTCTAGAGTCACATAACTAAGAAGTATCTCAGTCCAAATTTGAACCCAGGACCTCCCATCTCCATCCACTGAGCCATTTAGCTGTCCCTACCCTGTATAGATCTTATAAGTATGTAGTTGTTTACACATTGCTTCTCCCTTGGGATACAAGTTCCTTAAGATCAGAGACAACGTTGGTCTTTTTTTCATACCTTCAGTGCAGAGTAAGTGCTTAATCAAAGCATGGCAATGACTAATCTTAGACTATATCAATAATTAAAATCAGGAAACTTTTATCAAGTTCCTCCTTTTTAAATAAAAGTACATCATAATGTTCAAAATGAAAGGTAAGAAGAGCACTTGACCTTTACCTGGTCTGACTGGAGGTAGGTTATTGTTTTGAGTTCTAGGTTTAATTCTTTTTTTTTTCTCAGAAAAAGCAAGAGCGACTAGATTGGAATAAAAGGGCAGGACTTCAAACCATGTTATAATGGAATTAAAGAGACAGAATATTTAGCTTAAAGAAGGTGAAATGGGCAATGGATACCACATCTGTTGTCTTCAGGATTTTAAAGGGAATTGGGACTCAGTTTACCCTGCTGAAACCCAGAAAACAGAAGCAGGACTCATAAGGGAAATACTTCTTGTTCTTGCTTTGGAGAAAATGATGAAATCAATACCACCATTGCTATTTTTTTTAATTCCTATAGTTCCATTCACATTCCCCAATACTCCCCAAAACAAAAGGGTCTGGTCCCCACTCTCCTGTGTGTACTATATTCTTTCATTAGAATGGATGCTCCCTGAGAACCAAGACTATCTCACTTTTGCCTTTCTACCCCCAGCGCCTCATATAGTGCCTGCTACATAGTAGGCACTTAATAAGTAACTGTTGACTGATTGATTGACATATTTGGGCCTCAGTATAATAATAATAGTTTATATTCAATTTAGTTAAGCATTAAGATTTATAGAGCATTTTTGTCACAACGATACCATAGAATAGGACTTTTTTCAGTACTGATGATTTCATTAGTATCAGAAACACTGGAGAAACTCCCCTCAACCACTATAGACTTGCATCTACTCTGTAATTTTTAGGGAGCTAATTAGATGACTAGGTAACACAGTGAATAGTGTGTTGGGCTTGGAGCCAGAAAGACCTGAGTTCAAATCTAACCTCAGATACTTCACCATACTTTCTCCCGATTGTAAAAAGCAAAAAAAATGCAACTTGAACTACCTGTCTTCCTCGAGTTTTTAGGATTATAGCCTTGAACCTCAAACTATTATTACTTTCTTAGCTTATACAAGATCTGGTCATTAGATGAAGAGAGCATAACAGACTCCAGTAGGAAGAAATAATGAAGAACTTAGAAAGATTTCCTTTCTGCTCTGTACAAAGTGATTGCCTAGGTGAGCATTTGGAGGTGACTTCAGGCTTCCTAAGTTAGACATGCCATTTCAAAAAACAGAATGCTAACCTCTGGAGTATTTTCTGCCATCCAGTGACAGAGAGAAGAAATGAAAAGAAGAATGAGGAGCAAAACTATCTCTGCCTTGCTTTGGGCAGCAGAGAGAAAAGGAAATGTGGAATCAGGTAAATAAAGGAACACTTCCAGTGATATAACCTCAGAAGGGCTGGGCAACCAAATTAGACATGTTGGATTCTCAGTCGCATTCCTCTCCTGATGTAATAGCATCCAAGAAGTCCCAAGCTTTCTTTTTTGCAGCAATATCTAGAACTGCCTTCCTTATTAAAAAAAAAAAAAAAACTTCATCTGGCCTTAGCCACTTCCTAGCTGTGTGACCCTGGGCAAGTCACTTGACCCCCATTGCCTAGCCCTTACCACTCTTCTGCCTTGGAGCCAATACACAGTATTGATTCTAAGATGGAAGGTAAGGGTTAAAAAAAAAACTTTATCTTATGCCTCAAAATAAATATTCTATATTGGTTCCAGGGCAGAAGAGCAATAAGGGCTAGGAGACTAAGACTCAATAAGACTTGCCCAAGGTCACATATTTAGAAAGTGTCTGAGGTCAAATTTGAATCCAGAACCTCTTGAATCTAGACCTGACTCATTCACTTAGTCATCTAGCAACCGTACCCCCTCCCCACACACACCTTATTTATTGCATGCTTCCTGACCATGGTTCCCTCCCTTTGGCAAGAGATTTTCTGGAAGCTATTTCTTTTCTTCCTGCAGGTCACTGAAGATCTCCTGGATGCTGTAAAATGGGAACTTTTGCAAAACACCAAGAAAGATTAAAGGGAAATGAATCCTGTGTCTCAAACCTCAGGAACAAGCAGAACTTAAAAAGCCCAGCCTTCTCCCAAGCTGAAACACAAAAGGACAAAGAGCCCCTGCCCAAATGACCATAGATCTATCCAAATAAACACTGGTCCATCCTGATCATTTCCTGTTGAAGAAAGAATAGTCCTGCTGAACACACGTTGGAGAGCTCTACCAAGTGAGTGATCCCTGGAAGGAAAGAAGTCCCACAATCCTCATAACACCTTGTTCTCTCCAGCCTAGACATCAGGGTAAAAGATAGAGATTCAACTTGTTTTGCAGAAATCACTTCCTAAATGCCATGATTCATTCTTTCAAGAAAAAAATAGCCACAACTTGCCATTATAGGACTTGACCTAAAAGGAACTTTATTCTTAGTAAAAAGAAAAACAAAAACTCTAACTACCATTTAAACAAAGCTTTCCCTTGGCCCAATCTAAAAATGGTGTTTGTAGCCAGTCTCCAATTCCTCCTTCAGTCTGTCCTAACCTCCAAAGCTCCTGAAAGCTCTTCCTCTTGAGAGGTTCCAATATATGTCATCAGGAAATTGGTCTAAATATTGCCTCGACAACCTCTGCAGAGCAGTGTCACTCTGCAGACAAACAGCCATTGTCTTCTCCCTAATTAACAAGGGTCAAGATCCTGGGGGTAGGGTAGGAGGAATTTCTGAACCTTTTTGGCAAGAGTCCAGAAGCAAAACCTAAGATGCTGATTAGAACTGCTTCCATGTAAATTTGGGTTTTGCATATTTATGACTCTATTCCCAGTGTACCAAGCATCTGAAGTACTTCAACTGAAAATAGTAGGGTGACTGGATGTTAGAACTCAAAGGGATATAGAGATAAGATAGTCCAGTGCCCTTACTTTATAGATAATAAAGCCAACATCCAAGGGGCATAGTTATAACTAGGTATTATTACACCTGGGGAAATGTTGGTTTTGTTGGACTTGGGAAGAAACAAAGACATAGATCCTGAGACCATCACTGCTGAATCTGATCCCAGGTGCCATGTCCAGAAGTGTGACAAAGACAATCCAGCTCATTCAGATGCCAGATCAGTGATGGGAGAAAGAAATGTCTAGAAGAGGATCATGTGGGTCTGATATTACCCTTGGGGGAAATGGCAGCCTTGGTTCTTTCAAGGCTTGGGGCAGGGTTGGTGGGGAGAGGATAGAGGTCCAATGTTCAAATCTGCCCTCAGATACTTCCTAGCTGTGAGACCCTGGGCAAGACACAATCCCAGTGGCCTAGACCTTACTGCTCTTCCATCTTAGAATTGATACTAAGAAAAAGATAAGGGTTTTTTTAAAATGGGAGAAAAATATTGACAAGTGATAGGGAAATGGCAGAGGATTAGGAAATATGGTACTCCAGGTCAATGTTAGTTATAGTTAAGTCTAGGATCTTGACTTGAACTATGAGAAATTGTTTGTTAACTCAAATGTTGGGAAAAAATCATTTGATACAAAAATACAACTATTGCCTCTCCTCAAAAGGAATAACATGACAATCCCTTAGAGAATTCTGAAAAAAGGTCATTGTCTCCCATTTTCTACTTGCTTGGCAATAGAACAAGGATATCTAAATAGGAATAATTCATATTCTCTAGAACTAGTATCCAGACTTATTTCATATTACTCTTCTTCCCATACTTTATGTTCCTGGTTTACAATTGGTAGTACTAGATCTCCCATCTCTCACTCTAGGTCTCTTCACAGGTCCTTCATCCCTCATACTTGGCATTCTCTCCATCTTTATTTCTTCTGTCTTTAAATCTTAGCTCCCAACATTGTACACAGAGACGGATACACTGTGGCACAACTGAATGTAATGGACTTCTCTACTAGGAGCAATGCAATGATCTAGGACAATCCAGAAGGACTCAGGAGAAAGAACACTATCCACATTCAGAGGAAGAACTGTGGGCACAAAAACACAGAAGAAAAACAACTGCCTGATCACATGGGTCGAGGGGATATGATTGGGGAGGTAGACTATAAATAATCACCCTAGTGCAAATATCAATAATATGCAAATAGGTCTTGATCAGTGTAAAAACCCAGTGGAATTACACATGAGCTGGGGCGTTGGGGGAAGGGGGGAAGAACATGGAAAAATATTCTAAATTAATTAATTAAATAAATGTTCCAATTGAAAAAAATATCTTAGCTCCCTTGAAGGTTTAGCTCACAAGTTCTTTCCTTTTTCCCACCAGTTACTGGCCCATCAACCCCTATGACCCAACACACATACATATATGTGTAAAAATTTACTTTCTGTGTATATGTTGTATTCTGCCTCCCCTTCTTCCCCCCTCCATTAACTTGAAACGGGCTGTTTTCATTGTTGTTTTTGTGTCCACAATTCCTTGAAAAATGCTGGGCAAAGTAGTAAAGTATTTGCTTTGAGGATTGAACTGAATAAGTTAGTAAAGGTAGGCTACCGTCAGATTGCAAAAAGCTTTAAATTTCAAACATGGGAGTTTTTATTTCATATTTCAATGGCAAGAAGAAGCCATTGTAACTTCTTGAGTATGGGACTGATGTGGTCAAACCTGTGGATCAAATGAAGCCAGTCTATGGAAGAATGGGATTGTTGGTGGAGACAGTCATATTTTATTATTCCATTACTAAATTTAGTGCCACATAGAATGAAAAGAAAGCCAAAAAAAAAAAAGCTCAACATCTTACAACCCAATTCTGAGATTCCATATTTGAACTTTATGAATATCAAGTACAAACAATTTTCCATGTCAGGGAAATGCGAATTCATTTAGGATACTTGTTAACCTAATTACATGACTGAACTAATTACACATTTTAACTTTGGGGAAGGTCGAGTGAGCAAGCAGGTGGGGGTGGTTGGCTTCATTTCCCCAGGATCTACTGCTAGTGATTTATTTTAGAAAGATGCATCTTTAATTAGGTGTGAAAAGCATGTGATTTATTCCATGTGCCCAACATGCTGTAACTAAAGCTTCAGGAGTGCTAGGAGGAAAAAAAAAGCCCAAATTCCAGGGTAATAAATCAGCCAGAAGTCAATGTCACTGGGCAGGCACAATATCCTTTGCCTTCATGTTCCTTAATGCCTACAGCTTTATTCGGGCAATCTTTTCTGGTTGAGTCTCTCGTACTTGACAGCAGTTTGAGAGTACGACATATGAAGTTGCTAAGTCCACTTTGAAACTTGTGGATGGCCTAAAGCATTGAATTACAGATTACCCCCATATTATTTCTGAAATGGATTTGGAGGGAGAATTTTTTTTCTCTATTCCACACCCTCCTGTACCCAAATGGGAGAATCAAATTAAGTTAACAGACCCAGCAACATAAAACTCTCCATAAATGTTTGTTTTTGTTGATAAAGAGTTAATAATTTCAAGTCTCCCACTGATGCATAATTCAATTTCATTCAACCAATGTTGATTAAGTACCTGATGTATATACAAAGTTAGAAATGGAGGTGGGGAGCAGTTAAGTGGCTAAGTGGATAGAGAATCAGGACGAGTTGGGAGGAACTGGGTTCAAATTTGACCTCAAATACTTCTTAGCTAGTGTAACCCTGGCCAAGTCACTTAACCCCAGTTGCCTAGCCCTTACCACTCTTCTGCCTCGGAACCAATTCTTAGGATCAATTCTAAGATAGAAGGTAAAGTTTTTTTTTTTTAATAAATAAAAAGAAAGGGCATTTAAAAAAAGAAATGGAAATGGGCTACTGATATAATTGGAATGAGAAATAATTGTTGACTGCTCTACTGACATTCATATAATGTCAAAAGGTATGAGAAGGAGTACATAAATATCTTATGGGATGAAATGGTTTGTGATCCTCATCACTGGGGGAATATCTTGAAATGAGATAATAGATCCATCGAAATATGTGTGTATATGCTAGGTAGCATACTAGGTGCTAGGGACAGAAAGATTTTTTCCAATTTTATAATCCTTATCCTCAGAGAGTTTTTGCCCTGCAGAAGGTAGAATGACATGTACTCAGATAATTATAATACAAGTGAGAGTATAAAGGTGGCAAAAAAGAGATGAAAGGAGCTAGGCATATTTCAGGCAAGAAAACACTTTCAGCTGAGGTTATCAGGGACTGGATCATGATTCTATTCATTTCCCTCTATATCAGTCATTCAAGTCTTCCCAGGTTTCTCTGAAATCTTACACTTAATCATTTCTTACATTATAATAAGATTCCATCAAATTCATATACCACAACTTGTTCAGCTATTCCTCAGTTCATTTTTAATTCTTTGCCACCAAAAAAAGGAAGGGGAACTGCTATAAATTTGTTATTATTGTTGTTTTGATGTTTCAGTCATGGCCAACTCTTCCTGACCCATTTTAGGACTTTCTTGGCAAAGATACTGGAATGATTTGCCATTTTCTTCTCCAGGTCATTTGACAGACAAGGAAACTGAGGCAATCAGGAGTTAAGTGATTTCCCCAGGGCCATGTAACTAGTAAATGTCTGAGGCTAAATTTGAATTTGGGAAAACTAACCTTCCTGACTTCAGCCCCAGCATCCTATCCACTGTGCAATCTAGCTGTCCTGCTGCTATAAATATTTTTGTACAAATAGGTCCTTTTACTCTTTCTTTGAATGCCTTGAAAAGTTACACTTCATACTGGCACTGTTAGGTCAAAAAGTATACACACTTTAATAGCTTTTGAGACATAGTTCGAAATTACTTTCCAGAATGATGGAACTATTACACACATCCAACACTTCATTGATGTGCCTGTTTGCCTACATTCCTCCAACATTCATCATTTTCCCTTTTTTGTCAACTTTGCCATTTTGATGGATATAAGGTAGAATGCCAGAATTCTAATTTGCAATTCTCTAATTATTAGTGATGTAGAGCATTTTTTCCATGTGATTATAAGTTGCTTTGATTTCTTCGTCTGAAAACTGCTGTTTGTATCCTTTGACCATTTATCAATTAGGGAATAGTTCTTATTCTTATAAAATTTGAACCAGTTCCTGACATATTTTAGAAATGAGATCTTTGTCAGAGAAACTCTCTGCATAGTTTTTTTCCCCTCATTTATCTACTTCTCTTTTCATTTTAACTAATTTTAATTTTATGCAATCAAAATTGTCCATTTTACTCTTCCGTGATGCTCTCTGTCTCATGTTTGGCCATGAACTCTTGGCCTATCCAGATATCTGACAGGTAATTTTTCCTCGCTCCTCTAATTTACTCGTGTTTATACATAAGTCAAGTATCCAATTGGAACTTGTCTTCTATAAAGCATGATTATTTGGTCTATACCTGATTTCTGTTAGACAGCTTTCCAGTTTTCCCAAAACATTTTGTCCAATGCTGAATTCTTGTTCTAATGGCTGCTTTCCTTGGATTTATCCAACACTACACTATTGTGTTCATTTGCTCCAATATATTGTATATTTAATGTTTCACTAATCAACCTCTCTATCTCTTAACCAATA
Organism: Monodelphis domestica; assembly: GCF_027887165.1. Taxonomy (NCBI): domain Eukaryota; kingdom Metazoa; phylum Chordata; class Mammalia; order Didelphimorphia; family Didelphidae; genus Monodelphis; species Monodelphis domestica. The sequence continues at coordinate 485,222,526 of NC_077228.1, forward strand.
CCAAGTTGTTTTGATGATTATGGCTTTGTAATGTAGTTTGAAATCTGACACTGCTAGACTCCCTTCCTTCCTATCTTTTCCCCATTCATTCCCATGAGATCATTTTTACCTTTTGTTCTTTCAAACAAATTTGGCTATTATTTTTCTTTACAAAGCAATCATCTGGTAATTTAGCTTGTCAACGAATAAGTAAATTAATTTAGATAACATTGTCACTTTCATTGTATTAATTCAACCTACCCATAAATTAACATTGTTTAGATCTGTCCTTTTTAAAGTTATATAATTGGACCCATATACTTTCTAAGCATTCATTGGCAAGTAGACTGCCAAGTATTTTATATTTTCTGTAGTTATTTTAATTGGAATTTCTCGTTCCATCTCTTCCTACTAGATTTTGTTGGCAAAATGCAAAAATGCTAATGGTTTGTGTAGGCTTATTTTATATCCTGCAATTTTGTGGAAGTTAATTATTTTAATTAGTTTTTTTAGTTGACTTTTGTTCTACTAAGCAAGTAATTATATCATCTGGAAAAAAGTGATAATTTTGTTTCTTCTGCCTATGCTTACTCCCTAAATTTCTTTTTCTTATATTTTTGCTATAGCTAGCATTTCAAGCACTATTTTGAATAGTAATGTAAATAATGAACATCCTTTCTTTACCCCTGATCTTATTTGAAAGACCTCTAGTTTATTCCCATTTTAGATAATGCTGGCTATTGGTTTTAGGCCAATCTTACTTATGATATTAAAGAAAGATCTAGTTATACTTATGATTAACAGGAATGGCTACCATACCTCATCAAAAGTTTTTTCTGCATATGTATTGATATACGAATATGATTTTTGTTATTCTTGTTATTAATATGATCAATTTTGATGATAGCTTTCCTAATCTACAACCAGGCCTGCATTCCTGGTTTAAATCCAACCTGAATATAGTGATTATAATATATAGATTATAATCTTTGTATATGATGCTATAATCTCCTTGCTATTATTTAATTTATTTTTTTACATAACTTCATTAAGGATATTTGTCTATAGTTTTCTTTCTGTTTTAAGTATCTCTGGCTTAAGTATCATACAAGGAATTTGGGAGGTCTCCTTCCCTATTTTTCAAACAGTTTTTGTAATATTAGAATTTAAATTATTCTTTAAATTTTATGTTATTCCATTTTAAATCTATCTGGTCCTGAGACTTTTTTCTTCAGGATTTCATTTATAACTCGTTTGATTTCTTTTTTTTTCTAAGATTGGGTTATATTCAAGATCTCAATTACTGTTTCTGTTAATATAGATAGCTTGTATTCTTATAGATATTGTGAGATTAAAAATGAATAAATACTCTATGTATTATATATATATGATTTAATAGTAATAATAATAAAGTGAGTAAGAAAGGGGTTAATTCAGCCAAGTGAGCGGAGCACAGAGCCTGAGAGACCCACACCTGCTGTGCTTTACCAAAAAACCCAAGCTCCAAAAGAGCTCCACAGCAGGTCTCAGCCAAATTTATCTTCCAAGCCTCCTATGTAAAATGAGGATATAACTTAAAAGGATGCTGGGTAAATATAGTTCAGGTGTAACATATTTCTATTTGTACAATATTCATCCATTTTTATTTAGATGATTGCTTTTATTGGCCGAATTAATTCCCAATAGTTTCTTTTATTTCTTCTTATTGGTTGTGAATCCATCTTTTTAATTTTTGATACTATTATGAAGGACTATCACATACAGAAGGATTAGACTTATGCTGTTTGGCTTTATGGGACAGAAGTGGGAGCAGTGGGTAAAAGTTAGAGAGGTAAATTTAGATTTGATTTCAGAAAACAATTCCCAACAAGTAGAGGCATCCAAAAATGGAATGGGCTACCTCAAGAGGGAAAGGTTCCCTGTCCTTAGAGGTCTTCCACCTTGGACTAATATCATTTCTGAGGTCCCTTTCAACTCTCAACATTCTGTGATTCTATGATCATGATTTGTTGTTGAGTCATTTTTCAATTGTGTCAGACTCTTCATGACCCCATTTAGAGTTTTCTTAGCAGAGATGCTAGTGTGGTTTGCATTTCCTTCTCCAGTTCACTTTACAACTGAGGAAACTGAGGCAAACAAAACTAAGTGACTTTCCTAGAGTCACAGAGCTATTTATAAATATTTGAGGCTAGATTTGAACTCGGGAATTGGACACTTCTTGACTCTAAGCCAGGCATTCTTTCCATTGCCACCACATAGCTGCCCCAGTGTGATTAAGCTAGGAGCAATATTTCCTAGGGCACTGGCATGTAGTCTTGACCTTGTTTTTTCATAAGGCTCCTACCTTGGCAGGAGAAACAAGTTTTCCCTAAACGGAATTGAACATGTCCTTGAGATTTTAATGACTAGGAGAGGAAGGCTTGGGGATAGCCTCTTGATAATAGGATAAATGAGCCAGCTGTTCTCTCTGGCTTCTAACCTCAGGACTATCATGGACAACAGAGGCAGGAGGCTTCTTTCAGCTGAATCCAGGCTGTCCTCACTGAACAGCCTTCCCCAGTTATGCCTAAATAAATCTCCTTTTGTTAATGGCTCAATGGCCCACCACCTTCTCATTTCATTCCAATCTCTGACCTAAAGAACTTGGTTTTGGAGATAAGTGAGCTGAAAGGACAAATTCTGATCAGACTCTAGCAGGAGGAATCAGGAATCTCTAGGGCTGATTCTGTAATGCCCTGGGGTATCTCCTTTGTTGTCCCCCATAGTGTTCCAAAATTTTCAAAGAAGAACATCTCAGAACAAAAACAGTTTTAAATATTTTGCCATAGAGCCCTTGTTGAGGGAAGGAAGCATGATCTAGGACAGTGATGGAGAACCTTTTAAAGACCGAGTACCCAAACTGCACCCTCACACTGCATGTGAGCCATCCCCTTTACACCACACAGAGGAGGGAGGAAGTGCTCCCATTGGGCTGCTGGGAAGAGGGGAGAGTGATGTCCCCAGGTGAGGTGGAGATTCACCCAACATGGGTCTAGGAGGAGAGGACGAATTGTAAAATCAAGCAATAGCAGGATATCACAATTCTGGAAAGGGACTAGACCATTGTATGCAGTAGGTGATCTCAGTATTCAGTTTGACTATATTCATTCCCCATCCACCCAGCCTCCCCCAACCTTGTTCATATTTAATGTTTTGTAGAGTTAGTCTAGCACAAAGATTTCTTAAGCACATGCTATTTCCAAAACTCTTAAGAGAAAAAAATTTTTTCTTCCAAAGAAGATAGGAATAGACAACTTTTTACCATTGGGGAGCTCAGTGAGTTCCTTAAATTACCAAATATTTCTTGATTCCACATTGGATTTAATTTCACAAATAATTAAGTGCATACTATGAAATATTGTGCTAGAGATAGAAAAGCAAAAACAATTCAAGTCCCTGCCCTCAAGGAGCTTACAATCTAGTGGAAAGGTGGGAAAGAGGCTTGAGAAACTACATGAAAATGCTAATACTTGGTTTGTGGCTCTAAAATTGTTTTTTCTCTTAAAAGTTTTAGAAATAGTATATGCCTAAGAAATCTTTGTGCTAGACTAACTCTGCAAAACATTAAATATGAACAAGGTGGAAGGTTTTTTAAGGCAAAGTGTACTGGGGTAAAACTTGGAATATTAAAATTAATTCTCCTTCTAAAATGCATTTGCTGTTTCTGTTTTTCTCTCCAAAGCTATGAGGGGTTTTGTGGACACCAGACAACTCTGTTTTGCCTCTTCTGATCGTTCCTCAGGTCCCTGGACTCCCTAAATTATTCTCTCTGAAATATTTCCTCTTGGCAATGTAGAATTTTTTCACATATAAAGCATTGGTGGTTTAAAAATACCTTTCTTTTGGGTACAGAATAAAATATTTATTAAGCTTTGCTTTCCACTTGCCCAACGTCCATTTATGTAAACTTCTCATCAAAAATCTTGTAGAAGACAAAAAGTTTACCAGGTTTTTAAATATCATTTTAATATTCTCCGCCATTATCACCACCACCAACATTGTCCCTGACACTAATTATGAAACCATCCATGAGACTTTTAGCCTCAACAGAAACTGATCACAAAATTCATTTTTCTCCTCAGTGATCATTTATGTAGTGAAACATGCAAAATTCAAAAACCAATAAATCCCAGCCCCAAAGTTATTATAAAAGATACAAAAAGTAATTGCAAAGAATGATGGGGTGGATTTCAGGGACTCAACTCTGTCATTTTCAATAAGGGAAAATAGCATGTTCTGGAAAAGTGCAACTTGTAGCTTATTCAATAAATATCTAAAGTAGCAGGATACATGTGAAAGAGCTCTGAATTTGGACAGCCTCCCATTTGAATCCCTGTGCTGGCATTTGCTGTTTGACCTGGGGACAGTCACTACAACCCTAGGCTTCCATTGAATGAGAGAGGGAATTATGAGGGACATCGAGGCTGTGCAATGGAAAGAGCATGAGATCTGGAATCAAGAAGATCAGAGTTCAAACCTAGCCTCAGACACTTACTAGCTGTGTGGCTCTGGGCAAGTCATCTGTTTGCCTCAGTTTTCTCATCTGTCAAATGATCTGGAGCATAAAATGGCAAACCACTCCAGCATCTTTGCCAAAACAATCCCAAAGGGTGTCATGAAGAGGCAGACACGAGTGAAAAACAATTGAACAACATCTGAAGACCATAAGAACTACATGAACTCTAAGGTCCTTTATATTTCTAACATTCTATAAACATCATCATAGCTAGCAACAACATAGTCCTTTAAGTGTTGTGAAGTACTTTGCAAAAATGACCTCGTTTTTATCCTCACAACCCTGGAAGGTAGATGCTATTATTATCCTCATTTTACAGATGAGGAAACTGAAGCAGGCAGGTCAAGTGACTCACCTAGGGTCACATAGCCAGATTGCAACTCAGGTCTTCCTGACTCCAAGCCCAGAGTTCTATCATCTGTGCTACCTAGACATCAGAATAGGAGATTCACAGTTAGTAGAGGCATATAACAAACACACACACACACACACACATATAGAGAGAGAGATAACAAATATATACAATACAAATACGTAGAAAATGAATCAATCCTTTATTAAATGCCTATTATTCTGAACATTGTGGGGATACAAAGATAAAGCCAAAACAGTGCCTGGCCTCCAAGAGTTTATGTTCTATGGGAAGTACCTCTAGAACACATAGAAGTAAATAAAACATATATTAAAAGTTAATAGAGCTATTTCAGAGGGATCAGAGACTAGCTTGCTGGGGGGGTCAAGAAAGACATCATGTGAGAGGTGAAACTTTAGATGAGCTTTGAGTGAAATGGGGGATTCTAGGTAGGGAGGTGAGGAAGGGGTGTTATCTGGGGATAGATTAAAGAATATGCAAAGAAGGAAGCTAGGATGGAGCAACCAAATGGCTCAGTGGATTGGAAGCCAAGCCCAGAGACAGGAGGTTGATTTAAATCTAGCCTCAGTCACTTCCTGGGCAAGTTACTTAACCCCCATTGCCTAGCCCTTACTGCTCTTATACCTTGGAACCAATACACAGTATTGATTCTAAGATGGATGGGAAGAAGGAGGAGGAGGAAATGGAGGTAGTGGAAGAGGAGGAGGAGGAGGAAAGGAGAAAGGGGAAGAAAAGCTAAGTAGTACAATGGGTAAAATAAGGGACCTGGAGTTGAAAAATTCATCTTCCTCACTTTAAATCTAGCCTCAGACCCTTCTGAGATGTGTGACCCTGGACAAGTCACTTAACCCCCATTGCCTAGTCCTTGCCAATGCTTTGTCTTAGAATTTATACTAAGAAAAAAAGGTAAGGGTTTTTTTTTTTAAATAAAATTAAAGAAATGGGAAATGGAATATCCCATATGAGGAAGAGCAATAAAGTCAGTTGGGCTAAAACATAGAGTATATGAAAAAGCATATTAAGGCATATTGAAGATAGTTTTAAATACCAGTAGGGGTTTGTATTTTATCCTACATGCAATGGAGAAGCATGGGAGTTTAACAAACATGGGAGTAACATTGTCAGACCTTTGTTATAAGGGATATAATCTTTTTTTTTTTTTAGGGATATAATGTTGACAGCTGAGTGGAGAATGGATTGGGGAGAGGAAAGACTTGAGGCAGGAAGCTCACTTAGGAACTAATTGCAATTGTCCAGGCTAGAGGTGATACTGGTCAAAACTAAGGTGGTGACCACAAAGTGGAGAAAAGAGGAAGAATGTGAGAGATTCAGTTAGGCAAAGAGGAGACACAGTGGATAGAACATGGGACTTGAAATGAGGATAGACCTGTGTGAGGCACAATTGAGTGTGCTATTTTCAGAATGTGCATTCTAGCTTGTTACCTTTTGTTGATTGAAGACTCCAGGACAAGCCTTGGAGGGAGGTTGATGAAAGACATAAAGGGCAATAAACAACTCTGTTGCTCCCCTTAGGTCACATGCACTGGTTTGGAAGTATAGGTGTTTTGAATTGTGGGTCTGGGGGGGGGGGGAGCCTGTAATGGAGGGAGGGGAAGGTGTAAGGAACCTTATGTTGGGAACTTGTATATATTGCCTGTTTGCTGCCTAGTCAGTCAGCACTTCTTAGCCCATCATTGAAGTCCTCTCCTTCATGAAAGAAATTAAAAACTACCTCTTTTTACTCCTACCATCTGATTCCAGGTTTTGTTTATTTGAATAAGTGGGGCACTTATCCTCATTTTTTAGTGTGCATTCATTTTTATCTCACACAGACCCTATCCTGCCTCAAACATTTAGTAAATTGTGTAATCCTGGGCAATTTCTCTATGCCTCAATTTTCTAGAATAATGATCTCATAGAGCTGTTGTGAAAATAAAATAATACAGCTATACAAAGTGCTTTGCAAACCTTAAAGTGCTATATAAACACTATTATTATTATTGTGGAGGAAGAATCAAGAAGACTGAACTGAAAGGTGAAAACATGAAAGGCTTAATTTGTATGAACATGTCAGTCTCCTAGATGATACTTTCTGTGATGCAGGGAAAGTGGAGAGGGGATTGGACATTTGTGGATGGGTTTTATTATGTAGATATGAAGAAAATGAAGCCAAACAGATTCATAAAGAAATTTATGATTTCATTTATGTACAATCTTCTTTTTCTTTGTATATGGAAATGCTTATTTTATTTGGTTTTGTAAAATTTGGAATTAAAGAAAAAAAGATCAAAAAGATATTCACAGAAATGGATTTTTTCGATTGTCTCTCTACTGGCTCCGTGTTGCAATACCATTTTAAAAACACAGAAACAGCTCTTGAGTAAGGAAACTAGGTTTTCTTCAAAGCTTTGGGTGTTATGTCCTTTTTTTAAAATCAAAGTTAGTATCAAGGATCTTCCTCTACATCTTTCTTTACTAGAGAAAGTAATGTGTTTGCTTTGTCTCAAAAAACCTTCTATGAGAGTTATACTCAAGAGCAGCTACTTAGGAAAGCTGCAGTCTCCCTCCACTCTATCGGTTTATATTCTAACCTACTTTTTTTTTTCTTTTCAGGTTGAAAATAATATTAGGTAATCATAGTGGGGTTGGACCAACATGTTAAGTCTCATAATGCTTTGTTACCCTTTACAATTACCTAAGGCAGATGTAATTGAGAAAAATATTTACCTCAAATGTGATTCATAAAATACAAGAGCAGGACAAGAGATCATTTAGCCTATGGCAGTGATGGTAAACCTTTTGGAAACTGAGTGCCCAAACTGCAACTCTCAGACCATATATGAGCCACTTACACCCAGACAGGGGAGGGAGGAAGTGTTTCCATTGGGTTGCTGGAGAGAGGTATAGGTGATGAGAGAAATATCCTCTGCCTGCCTCATGTCTTCCCTCACTCCAATTCTTCCTCTTTTTAGCCATCTTGGTGATTTTCCTAAAGCACAGATCTGGCCTTGTTATCACCCTACTCAACAAACTCCAGTGGTAGAAAGACCTCCAGGAACTGATGCAGAGCAAAAAGAGCAGAACCAGAAGAACATTATATACAGAGACAGAGACACTGTGGCACAATCTAACATGATCATGATGGACTTCTGTGCTAACAGCAATGCAATGATCCAGGGCAATTCTGAGGGACTTATGAGAAAGAACGCTATCCACATCCATAAAAAGAACTGTGGGAGTAGAAATGCAAAAGAAAAACATACAAGTGATCACATGGTTCAATGGGGATATTATTGGGGATGTTGACCTTAAATGATCACTCTATTGCAAATTTTGGTAATATGTAAATAGGTTTTGATAAATGATACCTGTAAAACCTAGTGGAATTGCTCATCAGCTCAGGGATGGGGAAGGGAAGAGGAGAGGGAAAGAACATGAATCATGTAATCATGGAAAAATATTTTTAATTAATTTAATTAAGAAATTTTATAAAATAAAATATAAATTCACGAGTAAAAAAAAAGAATAAATAAATTCCAGTGGTTCCCTATTTCCTCTAGGATCAAAAAAAAAAATTCCTGACATTCAAAGTCCTTTGCAATATATTTAGCCTCCTCCTACATTTCCAATTTTCTTACACCTTAATCACCCAGAACACACACACCCCACATACATACAGTAGGTCAAAGGGCATTGACCTCCTTGCTGTTCCAAGATCAAAATATTCCATTTCCATGCTTTGGGCTTTTTCTCCAGCTTGTCCTCAATTCCTGGAATGCTCTCCCTCCTCATCTCTGCCTTCTGGCTTCCCTGACTTCCTTTAAGTCCCAACTAAAATCTGCTATAGGAAACCTTTCCCAGCCCCTCTCAATTCTAATACTCTCTTAGTTATTTCCTATTTATCCTAGGTTTCTATATATTTATTTGCTCATTGTCTCCTCCATTAAACTGCAAACTCCTTGAGGGCAAGGACTATCTTTTTCTTCTTTTTGTATCTCCAGCTCTTAGCAGAATGCCTGGCACACAGCAGATTCTTAATAAATATTTACTGCCTGCCTGAATAAGGTAGACACAGTCAAGAACCATCTCAAGTCCAAAGTTAACATATCTGCTAATACATATAGTGGCTTAATGAGAGCACTGGAGACTATTCTTCCATTCTCTCCATAACCCATGGGACAATATTCAAAGGACTTATTTCTGCATATCTGGGACTCAAGGAAACTGGAAAAAGGAAGGAGAAAAAATGCCTTGGAAAAATGATAAAGAATTATATTCTATTCAAAAAGATAAAGTGACATTGGAATTTAGGGGATGGAATAGGTTGCTGCCAAATATGCAGAGTAATCTTAGAATTTCAAGTAAATATTCAGGAAGGAGTGAAGAATTTTTACCTCCCTTCCCCTAGTTTTGATAAGAATCAGGGGGTCTTTGGAGGTAGAACAGAGATGGGGGAAAAGGGTACATCCCAAAGGAAAATGGGGGAAAGGAATTATACTCCTCACCTTTGCTTTTGTCAGGAAGAAGCTTTTGTTTCTGCTAGGGTATCTTTCTATTATTCTGTTTGGCTGATTGTTTCTGCTTTGGTTTTGATGTGGGCTTCTATTTTGGGAAATAGATGTATTTATCTAAAGGGGGACTATTGTAAACCTTAAAATTTCTTAGACTTATAAATGTTGGAAATTTCACCATTGGGAAATTTCATACTTGGAAAATTTCTTACTGATAGTGTATTGGAATGTGAACCCCATTGGCATGGGAGGTTCCTTCTCTTCCCTTCTTCAGATTACTTTAGGACAGAAACCTTTTGCTGAACAATGGAAAGGGCTTTGACCTATGCTTAAGCACAGAACAGGAATTTCTTTGAGTCATGATTGATTTTAGAATTGATACAATAGAGATACTTGGAATGACAGAATCAGGTCTTGGAAAATACAATTTCCACCCCACTCAGTCCTAACAGGATTTAGGAAGGGCTGCAGCATAGATCAAAGTTTAATTATTTGAGAATATGACCTCCAACAGACATGTGCAAAGCCACAGACCTCTGGGCGGTCCTGGGTTAAACTAGAGCCACCATTGGCACAGGGAAATTGATGGACAGTGATTGGTAGATGTGAGAACTGAGGGGAGGGAACTTGGATGGTTTCCTTAAAAATAGAGGGGTCTGAGGACTGAGGGGGGGTTGGAGAGTTTTGGCTCTGAGTGGTTGGAGAGGTGCTCTGAGAAGCTTGCTCTGAAGTGATTTCCTTGTCACACTTGGTTTCAACTGAAGTTCTTATTTCTTTCTGTTTTTTGGAAAATTGCTACTGAATTGTGAAATAATTTTCCCTTTAATCACTTTTAACCGTTTGATTTTGAGGCTAAAACAGTTTCTCCCCTCTTCCCCCACCCCCAACCCAGACTATGAAATTGGATTGGATCTTCCCTTCTTTTGTTTAGATTTTTTTTAACCCTTACCTTCTCTCATAGTATCAATATTAATATCAATTAGTATTGGTTCTAAGGCAGAAAAGTGGCAAGGGCTAGGCTATGCGGATTAAGTGACTTGCCCCAGGTCACCTGCAAGAACTGTCCAAATAACTGCCCTCTTTTGTTTAGATCTTGAAAGGGTAGCAGAATTTAGGGCAGGGCCAAGCAGCCATTTGACCCACTTAAGACATAAGGTACTGAAATCAGTAAGCTCTAGATGCCATTTTGAACTACAGTGGCCCAATCACTAGGCAGGAAGAAAAGGACTTGTTGGCATCCTTAAGACCTAGCTCTTCCTGTGATGAAGTAATGAGGGAGGAGTTGAGGTCTCTCAGTCCACTTCTTGGTGGCTCTTTACCAATCAGAGATGTCTTGGGATAGCCAAGGAAGGAATTTAAGGATGAGACCATATAAGGTTTATATCCCAGTGCCCAGGAGGTTCCTGGTGCTCTCTTTTGGCCACTTGGGTTCTTTGGCTATGCTCTCTTTTGCCTCACTCTTTTGCTCTGCTTGCTTTCCTTGGTGCCATTTTGGATTGTGGACTGGCCAGTTTAGATTTCCTTAAGCAGTGTGTTAATAAATTAATTTGAAATTAAATAATACTGACTCTCAAGAATTTCAACTGTTACAGTTTCCTTATGGATTTTTGACTCAGTTGTTGCTGTTTTCTCATATAGTCATGGCCCATATAGTCATGGCTCAGTGTGAAGAGGGCATTATAAGGTAAATCCAGAACTCATTCCCAAAATCTGGTCATCTGTTTCTTCTTCTGTAATAATGGTGTCAGCCACATTATGGGTCGGGTGTGGATCACAGAATTTTAATATCAGACACTTCATTTGAGGCAGGTAGCTGACACACTATATTGAGCACCAAGTCTGGAGTCAGGAAGACCTGAGTTCAGATTCAGCCTCAGACATTTCCTAGCTATGAGACCCTGAGCAAGTCATTTTACCCTATTTGACTCTGTTTCCTTACATACAAGATGAGCTGAAGAAGGGAATGGAAAACCACTCCAGTATCTTTGATAAGAAAATCCCAAATGGGATCACAAAAAGTAGTATATAAATGAAATAACTCAACAACAACAAAAAGACCAGGGAGAAAGAATTCTTCCTAAAGCAGCCCAGTCAATTTAGGGATAGCTCTAGAAGTTTGGGAAGTTTTGTTTCATTCTAAGCTGAAAACTACCCATCTGCAATTTCCAATCATTGCTCCATGTCCCACCAAGCAGAATGAGTTTTATTCTGTCTTCAATGTACTAGTCCTGGAAATATATAAAGACAGCTATGATGTTGTTCTGTGCCCCCACAAAGGTATGCCCCACACATAATCCTTGCTTGCAAAGAGCTCACAACCTAATAGGAGAATCAACAAGCAAACAAATATACACAAACAAGCTAGATACAGAATTAAAGGATATAATTAAAATAGGGAAAGCACTAGAATTCAAATGAATTGCGAAAGATAACACATAGAGGGAAGCTGGAAAATAGAGGAGGTGTGAGCATGGAGGAGCATGCATTGGAGACATAGTGGAGGAGGTCTGGAAGGCAGCCTGGAATGGAATGAAACATGATTGGCCTGCATACCCTCCTTAAGTTGGGGTTCTGGAAGGAGCCATCCAATCAAAGGAAGAAGCTAAGACTGTAAGGGCAGAATTTACTTCTGAAGTGTGATTTCCAGGGTTATAATGAGGCTTTGAAGAGGTGGGCCATGGTAGAAAAGTTCAAAATGCAGCCTAGAGAGGCAGCTAGGTAGCACAGTGAAAGGAACACCTGGAAGTATTAACTAGGACACTTAAGATATCTATAATACAAAAGATACTTTAAGGTATTGAAGCTACCTATGGAAATCAAGGGAAACAATGGGGTTAAACTGATTGAATTACTCCATAAGGTGAAAACTAAGAGACTTAAGATAGCTATGATACTTGAAGTACCAAAGATACTTAAATTAGTTAGGATACTTAAAGTATGGAAGATATTTAAGAATTTTATCACTATTAGGGCAGTGAATAGGATCATACATAGATAGACAGAATAGGAAGTAAGTTGAAAGCGATTGGGTATATAAAATAAAAAGCAAAAGCAAGGGATCAGAAAAAGTAATACACTGGGGAAACAGACAAGGAGAGAAATTTAGGGGTAAATTATCTCAAAAGGGGAGGCGTATAAGAATCAATACAGTGGAGGGGAAGATGGTGGGGTGGTAGGTAATGTTTGAACCTTACTCTCATTGGAATTGATACAAAATGGAAATAATATCCACATGTAGTTAGCTATAGAAACCCATTTTACACTATAAGGAAGTAAGAAGGGGAGAAGGAATAAGAAAAGTGAAGGATGGACAAAAGGGAAAATGAAATAGCAAAGGCAATAATCAGAAACAAAAATATTTGTGAATAGATTAAGGCTAAAAGGAGAGGAAGAGGAGGATAAACAGGAGAAAATTAAAATAGAGGGAAATACATAGTTAATAATCATAACTCTGAGTGTGAATAGGATGAATTCACCCATAAAATGGAAAAGAAGAGAAAAGTGGATTAAAAGCCAGAATTCTACAATTTGCTGTTGACCAGAAATTTATTTAAAGCAGGAAGACACAAAGTAAAAGTAAAGGACTATAACAAAATCAACTATGCTTCAGCCAAAGTTAAAAAAGCAGGAGTAGCAATTATGATCTCGGACAAAGCAAAAGTGAAAACTGACCTAATTAAAAGAAATAAGGAAGGAAATTATATCTTGATAAAAGGCACCATAGCAGTGAAATACTATCAATTTTAAATATGTATTCACCAAATGGCATAGCATCCAAATTCCTAAAGGAAAATTTATATGAGTTACAAGAAGAAATGGACAATAAGTCCATGTTAGTAAGGGACATTAAACTTACCATCTCAGAGGTAGATAAATTAAAATAAAGCTTAAAGACTAAAAGAAGATGACTTAAGAAATTACAATAGTACAAAAATGGCCTAGTTAAACATTCTGTTAACTGAATAAATGGGGAAAAGATATGAAAAGGAAGAGAGGAAAGCTGAACTGTGTTAGGAGGATAAGGAAGAAGAAATTAGAAAAATGAGACTCTTCTCTAGAAAAGGAAGGAAGAGCACTGAATTCTGGTAGCTAGTAAGAGACACTTGTCTCTCTCTGAAGAGGAGATGAACATTCTGAAGAGGAAAAAGCAGCAGCCCCTCACCCCAAGGAAATGATGCTGTGATTCTATAGATGCCATCAAGGAAGAGATCATGCTTTGATCCTGGGGATGAAAGAAAGAAGAGAAAGGGTAGTGAAGCAACCATTTTTCAGCCTGACAACAGCAGTATTGTCTTCCCAGGGCATGTATTTAGAATGTAACACAGACTCATCCAAGATTTGTCAAGCCTAATGATTAATGCCTATTTCAGGTAATTGATGTAGGTCCAAATTGAGAATTGCCAGAAAGAGTTGAGAAAGAATTGCTAAGGAATATGAAGATTTGGGCAAGAAACAGCAACTCTCAGGAGCCCAGGTGGTGTTTTAATCACTGTTACAGACTGAAGACAAGGCCTTCTGAAGAGAGAAGCATATTTGAGAAGAGAACATCTGGTTATGAACATGATCTATGAGAATAAGATTTTGATTTCTGAACCTCAGCTTTAAAAGCAATCATAACTAGCCAGAAGTGCACTAGGTTCAGCTTTAATGGGGGCAGTGAGGGAAAAAAATGTGGTGGATAGACCTGAGTCAAATTAGGTTTCAGATGCTAATTATCTCTGTGACTTTGGGGAAGTCACTTAACCCTTTTTACCTCAGTTTACTCATTTGTAAAATGAGCTGGAGAAGGAACTGGCAAACCATTCCATTTTCTTTGCCACAAAAACTCCAGATGAGATTATAAAGAGTCAGACACAAGTGAAACAACAGATCAACAACAGCGCATAGAGAGCTGGAGTTAGAGTCAGAAAGATCAAAGTTCAAATCCTGCCTCAGATATTTACTAGCAGTATACTTCTGGGCAATCTCAATTTCCTCAATTATAAGTTGTTGATGATGATAATACCTGCTTCCCAGAGTTGTTGTAAAGACCAAATGAGTGTTAAATTTAATTGTGGTTGACTCTGAATATTTATATAGGTGGTCGCCAGGGATTTAATTTCTAAATCCCAAAATGAATTACTAAAGTTAATGGAATTTATTTACAATAGAGGGAAGATATTAAGGAAGAGAGAAAAGGAGAGAGAGAGACAGGAGGGAGAGAGAGAGAGAGAGAGAGAGAGAGAGAGAGAGAGAGAGAGAGAGAGAGAGAGAGAGAGAGAGAGAGAGAGAGAGAAAGCTTTGGCTTCTTCTGATACCAGTTAGAATTTCTAAGCCCCAGCCCCGGGGAAAAATTCTCAAGACCATGGACCTTTCTCAGAGGTATAAACCTCTAAGAAAGAAAGGGTCACTTTCACTCACCAATGGTGAAGTCTAAATAGAAAGAAGTCTGGGTGTCTGTCTTCCAGTCTCTCCTCTGAGTCAGAGAGCTCTTTCTCTTCTTCTGGCCTCTGGTCCTCTTTTTAAAGATCTTTTTCTCTTGTATCATCTCCCTTAAATTTTAATCAAAGCAGACACTCCTCTCCAAGACTGCCCAGTCTTTAGTTCACACCTTCTTTGGATAGATTATATCTTTTTTTGGTTACTTAACACCTTTTTTTAGTTAATTCACCTTTTGTAATTAGTTAACACCTTTTTTGTAGTTAAAATGGGTAGATATACTTCAAATAGACTGGATTACAATTCAATCTTCCCTATAAAGGAAGAGCTAAGTACCTTCATTGTTACAGTTAGGAGATAGCTAAATCCAATCTTCACATGAGATAAGATATGCAAAGCACTTTGCTATTAAATCCTAGCTATTATTTTTATTATTATGCTTATCCAAAAATGAAATAGGCTTCCTCCAACTCTATTTAAAGCCACAGCATTGAATTTAGACTTATTTTCTAGTCCCAAGGAAGTCACAGCATGGGGCATCACAGAATTACAGAATCTAAGGATTTCAGAGGTCATCTGGTCCAAAATGACCCAGAAACCCCTCTAAACAACAACTCCAATACACAGTCATTCAACCTCTGAAGACATCCAAGATAGAGAGAGTGCACTAACTCTCAAATCAGGCCATTTCCCTTTTCAAAGGGAACAGCTATGAGGATTCAAAAGTTTTTCCTTCTCATCTGCCTCTCTGCAACTTCCATCTATAGACCAAGCTTTGATTTCCTGGTGTGAAATTATTGAATGAAGTTGTTCTACACATAACTTCACAGAACTAAATATCTTTTCATTGTTTGAAACCCCAGAAAAGAAGTCTTTTAAAAGTACATCTTGGGGGCAGCTGGGTAGCTCAGTGGATTGAGAGCCAGGCCTAGAGATGGGAGGTCCTAGGTTCAAATCTGACCTCAGCCACTTCCCAGCTGTGTGACCCTGGGCAAATCACTTGACCCCCATTGCCTAGCCCTTACTACTCTTTTGCCTTGGAGCTAATACACAGTATTGACTCCAAGAGGGAAGGTAAGGGTTTAAAAAAAACAAACAAAAAGCAGTACATCTTGTAGCAGCTAAATGGCTCAGTGGACAAAGGGCTAGCCCTGGAGATAGGAGATTCTAGGTTCAAATCTGTCATAAACACTTCCTAGTTGTGTAACCCTGGGCAAGTCACTTTATACCAATTGCCTATCCCTTATGGCTCTAATGCCTTAGAAACTACACTTGGTATTTCTTCTAAGACAGAAGAAAAGGGTCTTTGTTTTTAAAGAACATCTTGCCCTCCCAAAAGCACTTCTCTCTTTTCTCCTTCCTCTCTCTCTCTTTCCTCCCCACCCTGCATATATCTATGTCTTGTGTCCATCTCTCTGTACATGTATTTTCCCATGTGTTTCTATATCTGTCTCTCTGTCTTTATATATCTCTCTCTCTCCCTCTCACCCTCCCTGTTCCCTCTCTTCCTTCCTCCCTCTCTTCCTCCCTGGAAATAGTTTGAGCATTTGAACAGTTAAAAACAGCATAGTGACATCCTCCTGGATAAACTGTGCACTGACCATGAACCATCTGCAATAGGGAGTTATTTTAGGTATAGCTTTTGAGGACAGAAAATCCTTTTTATTTTTTTATGGAGCTTTTATCAATGAAAAAATAGAGACTTCTGCTAACAAGAAAAACAATTCTTAAGACCCAACCTGAAGCTCTCCCAGAGAAACCATTGATTCAGCAAACTGTTCTTTACTGTAATCCCATTCCCTTGGTGATCCTTCATCATGTTCTCTTGCTAAGCTTGTCAGTGCAGAATGTCTCCTCTTTGCAGCCTCTGGGGTGGGGAAAACTGGCAATGACT